>NW_028139769.1:0-45455 GCF_965202585.1 Thalia democratica | reverse complement strand
GTCGCAAACAATTCGAACAAGGGGTCGCCACAAATTCTTGTCGCAAAAGTCTTGAGATTTAGTAATAACAGACTCGAAACTCTGCTCGCACACATGGACGAGGTCGGGGAGAATGTATTCAAGCTAGTCCTTGGTAGGAGTTATTGGGAATCTACGGCTAGTCTTATTTTTCCAATCGATATCGTTTATAAGGCATCAGATAGATTGTACGAATTGCGCTCTAGCAAGTCAGAATTACACAACCAGGCACGGGCGTGATAAAATAATCGAAGAATAGCCGGTCAAATGAAAGTTATCGAGTAGTCGTTCAAGTTGTAGTGTTATAGTTCCGTGATGGTGTTATGGTTATAGTTGCGTTATATATATAGTTAACGTTCAAGCAGAGTTACCCTTTTTAAATTGAGTCGTTACGTTAAAGTTATATACCGAGATAGTTCATCAACGCAGAATAGTACGTTTAGAATACCTATCGAGTCGTTGTGTTTGAAAGAATATCAGTTTTGATTAAGACTATAGGTCTGTGTTTGTAATTGTTGTTCGCTACGTAAATGTACGTGTAGCTAGCGTTGAGATTTTAAAATAAAAATGTATTCAAATGAAAGACGGCGTGTTTGATAATTCGAAAGGGGTCTATTGGTAATCAATTGGTCGTAAGACAATTCAATATAGTTTGCTCTATAAATGCAAAAGGAACCCCTCCCCTGCAACATCCAAACTCTAGCTAGATAAACCCCCCTTTTTTTTTAATTTATAGCCCTTTTGGTAATTTTACTATAGCAAGACAAGAAGTCAAAGATATTGCACTTATAAGACCTCAAGTAAGCTTAACTGTTCCTCAGACTGAGTAGGCACAAAGTCAACCCAGGGGGGGGGGGGGGGTGCACCCCTCAGAATCAAAGAAAAACACTTCAAAATAGGGATATATCAGCTGTGATATCATATTAGGTAATATATATCTTGCATTAAGGATTATCGATATCATCTAAGTATATGGTAGATATATTTGAAATAACTCCTGCTTTCCATGACAGCCGTGCTTATATCTAAAATCTCAAAAAAAAATATACTCATATACGTGTCAAAAGACTTCACTGCGGCCCCTTTTAAATATCTTTACTAAACAGCGTGTATTGGCCAGTGTGTCTTATAGTCCAGTGATTGTTTCACAGGTTTATCGAGCGGCTTGCTTTAAGGTTTTCTGAAGGTGTCACGGTATTAAGCTAGCTTGCTGGCCTGCAGTTCGAGTCAAAAAAAAGCTGTTGAACTATAGAGCGAGGTCAATCGTACTTGCCGTAATTTTGGTTTTGCAACTGTTTGTCGGTGCCAAAAAGGCCCTTTGAATGATTAAAAAAGCCATATACTACTGCCCGGGGTAGCGAGCCCGAACGTAATGCTAACGTATCCGACTGTCGTTACATTTGAGAAATGTAACGCAACTCGTTCCAAATATGGCTAGATCAGGCATTGCGAATACGTGACCGCCGCCAACTGCATTGAAGTGATGGTTTCTTTAAAATTACGCCTAAAATTTCATTTCTTAAGTGATTCATCACTTGAATTCCACATCTTAACGCCAGTGAATTTGAAATTAAATGAAATGGAACAATTATGACTGATTTTGTTGCCAGTCTAGTGGGGAAAAAAGTTTAAAAAAAGCTATTGGAAGATTATTTGTATGGGATAAAATAAAATAACATTTCAAGCAGGCATTTCAAGTAAAAATCCATTTTAATGGTTCAATAATTCCGTGTTTACGCGTGGTTGCCATAGCGACAATTCCACCTAGCGGACTATTCCACCTAGCGGACTATTCCACTTGGCGGACAAATCCACCTGAAATGTTTGAAATCTTGCATTAAGGATTATCAATATATGTCATCTAAGTATATGTAAGATATATTTGAAATAACTCCTGCTTTCCATGACAGCCGTGCTTATATCTAAAATCTCCAAAAAAAAAATACTCATATACGTGTCAAAAGACTTCACTGCAGCTCCTTTTAAATATCTTTACTAAACAGCGTGTATTGGCCAGTGTGTCTTATAGTCCAGTGATTGTTTCACAGGTTTATCGAGCGGCTTGCTTTAAGGTTTTCTGAAGGTGTCACGGTATTAAGCTTGCTGGCCTGCAGTTCGAGTCAAAAAATTATGACTGATTTTGTTGCCAGTCTAGTGGGGAAAAAAGTTTAAAAAAAGCTATTGGAAGATTATTTGTATGGGATAAAATAAAATAATATTTCAAGCAGGCATTTCAAGTAAAAATCCATTTTAATGGTTCAATAATTCCGTGTTTACGCGTGGTTGCTATAGCGACGATTCCACCTAGCGGACTATTCCACCTAGCGGACTATTCCACCTAGCGGACTATTCCACCTGTACATGTACATGTACATGTACACGTACAATTATGATTGATTGATTGATTGATTGATAGATAGATAGATAGATAGATAGATAGATAGATAGACAACTTTATTTATCTTCGATATGTGCTATGAGATTACGAAAAAAATAAATCGATTTATCTGATAAGTGCTTAATCCTATGTGTCCGTGCTGAGTCCTGCAGCCAGGGCCGGCTGTTTCAGTAATATGGACATTATATGTTCCTTCCTTCCTTTTGAAAAGAGACCATTACATTCTAACATATAGTCAGTGGCAGACGCAGAATTATCAAGGCCCAGAGGATTCGAACCCCTAATTCGTCAGGGCTAGCCCGAGAATCACACCAAGTTGGTCTTTGTGAACATTTTCTGCGTCAAGTGTTTGCACTGTATAGTTTAGAATCAATAACACCAGACACTGACAACAATCTTGTAAAGTTTAATGAACAACATTCATTTATTAACAGTACACAGCTAAAAAGCGTTGACTTGCGATAACTTTGAACACTCAAATCTCTTCGCAAGTTGAGGCAACTTGCGAAGAAACTTGCGCGTGCTTGTGATTCGTTTGAACGGTACAAACGCAAGTTACCACAAGTAAACTTGCGTTCTCGTTCGAGCGGGGCTTAACTTAAAAGCAGAGCGACCCTAGTTTTATCTAAGTGGTTTGTCCAGGGTGCTAGACTCTTCAACCAGACCAACGAATTCTCCTGGGCTGAACTGATGTTCTGTTTTGTCGGGGCGCACCTCCAGGTCAGAGGATCTTTGGACCATTGACTGTGTGTCACTAGAACATTAAAAAGTCGCAAAATCAGGGGGGAAAAGCGCAAATCCTTTGGAAAAAAATGAATCGATTTGGAAAAAAATAAATCGATTTGGAAAAAAAAAATAAATCGATTTGGAAAAAAATAAAACGATTTCGAAGAAAATCGTTTGATTCATTCAGGGGTTTAGGGTTTGGTTATTAACCCGATCAAAAGGGTTGGCCACTTTGCTAAATAATAATCCGTAAGACAAGACAGAAATATTGAAATAATGTCTTTCCAATGTCAAATCCTACTATGCATTTCATAGTTGAAATACCGGTGTTTTTTTTTAATTTTAAAAACTCTTCCAAATCTACAAGCTCTGAAATGCAATTTTTAGAGATCTGGAGTTGTTTCATTAACACAACAAAACTGTATTTTCAGTAAAATAGCTTGCACAAAAATTTTCGGCCCCCCTTTTCCCATGCATGAAAATATCTGCCCCCCCCCCCCCCCCCCCCATATTTCCACCAGGCCCCCCCCCCCCCCCCCCTCACGGTAATTAACGACTGGTCCCTAATAAGTTTTATATTTGGTTATATACAAAGCCAAAACAAACATTGAAATATATAAACTGTAAATTATTACGTGTAAGGTCAGGAAATTTCATTCCCATTGCTGGGGTGGTCTGGTCATTGTGAAATGGTTAAGCTTAGTGGGAAAAACCAAAGGCCTTAATGATGACAAGATCATGGTACTATTTCAAATTGATGTCTACCGGTATAGTAAAATCTTGGCCGGCAAGATGAATACTCTAGATGTTAAGTGCAAGAGACGCAATCTCAACAACTGTCAATCAAAGCAAGCCAAGCAGACATACACTACCTCAACGACTATCAATACTATATGCTATCATTCAAGACGACACAGCTTTAAGAACTGTCAAAACATTTGACAAGCAGACAAGACACAGCTTTAACAACTCTCAATATAGACGTGCGACAGGCAGCATGTAATTTAGACCATACATATAGGGTGCTCAGACAAATTGTACTACATTAATTATGAGGGCAATATCACACACTAGGGCCGTCTAACTAACCACATCAAAGTAAAGACTTGTGGCAAGAGACCATTAGATAATTAGGAGACATGTAAGGTCAGGAAATTTCATTCCCATTGCTGGGGTGGTCTGGTCATTGTGAAATGGTTAAACTTAGTGGGAAAAACCAAAGGCCTTAATGATGACAAGATCATGGTACTATTTCAAATTGATGTCTACCGGTATAGTAAAATCTTGGCCGGCAAGATGAATACTCTAGATGTTAAGTGCAAGAGACGCAATCTCAACAACTGTCAATCAAAGCAAGCCAAGCACACATACACTACCTCAACGACTATCAATACTATATGCTATCATTCAAGACGACACAGCTTTAAGAACTGTCAAAACATTTGACAAGCAGACAAGACACAGCTTTAACAACTCTCAATATAGACGTGCGACAGGCAGCATGTAATTTAGACCATACATATAGGGTGCTCAGACAAATTGTACTACATTAATTATGAGGGCAATATCACACACTAGGGCCGTCTAACTAACCACATCAAAGTAAAGACTTGTGGCAAGAGACCATTAGATAATTAGGAGACATGTAAGGTCAGGAAATTTCATTCCCATTGCTGGGGTGGTCTGGTCATTGTGAAATGGTTAAACTTAGTGGGAAAAACCAAAGGCCTTAATGATGACAAGATCATGGTACTATTTCAAATTGATGTCTACCGGTATAGTAAAATCTTGGCCGGCAAGATGAATACTCTAGATGTTAAGTGCAAGAGACGCAATCTCAACAACTGTCAATCAAAGCAAGCCAAGCACACATACACTACCTCAACGACTATCAATACTATATGCTATCATTCAAGACGACACAGCTTTAAGAACTGTCAAAACATTTGACAAGCAGACAAGACACAGCTTTAACAACTCTCAATATAGACGTGCGACAGGCAGCATGTAATTTAGACCATACATATAGGGTGCTCAGACAAATTGTACTACATTAATTATGAGGGCAATATCACACACTAGGGCCGTCTAACTAACCACATCAAAGTAAAGACTTGTGGCAAGAGACCATTAGATAATTAGGAGACATGTAAGGTCAGGAAATTTCATTCCCATTGCTGGGGTGGTCTGGTCATTGTGAAATGGTTAAACTTAGTGGGAAAAACCAAAGGCCTTAATGATGACAAGATCATGGTACTATTTCAAATTGATGTCTACCGGTATAGTAAAATCTTGGCCGGCAAGATGAATACTCTAGATGTTAAGTGCAAGAGACGCAATCTCAACAACTGTCAATCAAAGCAAGCCAAGCACACATACACTACCTCAACGACTATCAATACTATATGCTATCATTCAAGACGACACAGCTTTAAGAACTGTCAAAACATTTGACAAGCAGACAAGACACAGCTTTAACAACTCTCAATATAGACGTGCGACAGGCAGCATGTAATTTAGACCATACATATAGGGTGCTCAGACAAATTGTACTACATTAATTATGAGGGCAATATCACACACTAGGGCCGTCTAACTAACCACATCAAAGTAAAGACTTGTGGCAAGAGACCATTAGATAATTAGGAGACATGTAAGGTCAGGAAATTTCATTCCCATTGCTGGGGTGGTCTGGTCATTGTGAAATGGTTAAACTTAGTGGGAAAAACCAAAGGCCTTAATGATGACAAGATCATGGTACTATTTCAAATTGATGTCTACCGGTATAGTAAAATCTTGGCCGGCAAGATGAATACTCTAGATGTTAAGTGCAAAAGACGCAATCTCAACAACTGTCAATCAAAGCAAGCCAAGCAGACATACACTACCTCAACGACTATCAATACTATATGCTATCATTCAAGACGACACAGCTTTAAGAACTGTCAAAACATTTGACAAGCAGACAAGACACAGCTTTAACAACTCTCAATATAGACGTGCAACAGGCAGCATGTAATTTAGACCATACATATAGGGTCCTAAATATCTGAGCGAATGCTTGCCATAGAGAACTGACTCAAATCTAGGTACATGTAAAAGTCTCTATTTCTGAGGCAGTTATAACTAGATAGATAGATAGATAGATAGATAGATAGATAGACAGAAAGTTTATTTAAGTGTCAAAGTCTGGTAGCCGTTACAAAACCACTAATTGGGGACACTAGCTATCCTAAAATAACCTTAGAAATCTGTAAAAATATAAATATTATACATTATTTATAAATACTCTGATATATAAAATAAAATAAAATCCTAATCAACAATATAAAAGCTTTATAATAATAAATACGGTAATAGAATAATTTATGATATATTAAACAGCCTAAACGTCTATTGTATAGGCTAGATAATTTAGCTCTCTTAAGTAAGCCTAAATATCCCTCAGACCGGGTATTAAATTAAAACAACTGTAAGAGCTCACTGCGTAAGATACGACATAATCTATGTCTTATGTAATAATAATTTAGCTTCTGTTGGTACTGATTAGATGATTTCTTAGTCTAGATAACACACCCACCCTTTGACTTGCTTTCTTACAGTGAATATTGATAACCGGTTATTACTATAAGTCTAGACCGGGTCAGCAGTCTCACCATTCTAAGACCTGTACTATGACCCATGCACACCCAAGGCACTCAGCCGAGGGTGATCACAAGATCACCTAATAAGTAGCCAGACATAAATAGTAGATAGATCACCAAGTCACGTGTTGGCTATTGCACAAGTCCATAGATGTATATACTAGATAACATTTATTAGAAATTTATAACTATTGTACAATGGCTAGCCGATAAGCAAGAGCTAATTAAGTAAATTCATAAGAAGTTCATTAGTCTAGATTTAGCAACATTCAAAGTTAATTTGTTAGTGTTTGACAATTAATAAAGACTGCCTGGACCCAACACAGTGTCCTAGTTGTGGTTTAGAGACTCACTAATTAATATGTTTACTGAACATTAGAATTGAGTTCATCATCCATACGAATAAGAATTCAAAACAGCTAGACATCAAGATTGAAAACCAGATAATCAAAACGACCGGACAATTAAACTACTGGGGGTGGTGATAGATAAGAACTTGAACTTCTGAGAACCTATTTCACAGACATGTAAAAAAGCCAGCCAGCACACCTGTTGGGGTATTGACGAGAATGAGGAAATTAATCCCTGTTGAAGCTAAGCTCTTAAAGACTGCTATTCTGCCATATCTTACCTATTGTGGTCTTGTATGGCATTTCTGCAGCGGACCGCATAAAAGAATTAAAACTAGAGCGCGTGAACCAGAGAGGTCTAAGAGCAGTTTATACCGATTGGAATAACTCTTGATCTATACACTGAATTAAAATTCGTGCAAAGGTTGTAACCTTTGTGACACCTAAAGATGCTCACTACTGATTCTTTATTTGTTAAAGCAGGTTAAAGCTAGGATATATGGCAGCAAAAATACTATAAATATGCTTGCAAAAACTTTTACAAGACATAACTATTTCTGATAAATACACATGTATATAGATAAAACTATAAATAGGACTACAAAAAGTGACTGGTTAACTAAAATTTAAACATATCTATATGAAACCTTAATTAATTTGTAAACCAGAAATCAATAAACTCCTGACTCTTCTTACTTGTTGCTGTCGAACTAGAAGCAAACGAGCTCTACTATTTATAATCTCAGAATGCTTGTAAAGGCGCATGGCTTTGAGCTGAATACTAGCCGGTCCGATGGATTTTAAAACGAATTATGAAGCGGTTTAGATTTAGCACGAGTGAGTTAAACTTTTAAATGGTCTCTTATATTCTAGTTGGTGATATGTTTCGTAAAAAGATTTGTGTTGCTATGCTGTCTTGGTGTTCAGTTATAGTGAGCTTGCTAGTCCATTGAAGAGTACTAATTAAGTTTGGGAGAGTTTTGAGCGAGTTTCGAACTGTCAAAGAAAGCTGTTTATTGTTTATAGGAGGACATTAATTGTACTTACCGAAAACTTAGTGTTTGCCAAGTGTGATTGAGTGCCAACAAGGCCATTTGAATGATTAAACAAGCCACTGTATATCCATAAGGTAGCCGTGCCGAATTCACGTGAACGTGTTTAGAAACTGCAGGTGTAGTCCCGGGATGACGTGTTGGTGTTGATATCACGTGGGAGGTGACTATGCGCGCGCAGGATTAGGTGCGCGTTTGGGCGTGTTTTTGGGCGTGAAGGGGGGTATATCTTTTAGTTTGAGACTGTGGCCAGGGTCGCTCCCCATGCAAGGTCGCTAAAAAAGTGTGTTTTGAAAGTGCTGGGTGAAAGGGTGAAAATAGTTTGGCGTCATAAATGATGACGATTAGTTATGTGCCGCAATCATGAATGGGGTTTGAGTTGAGAAAACAGCTAGTTTTGAGAAGAGGAGAAAAAGGTTTTTAGGAGTTTTGTTGCTTGCATTTCAAGTAACATCTGAAGTGGTTTGAGATTGAGGAGGAATGAGCAACTTTCATTCATTCATTCCTTCCATTCATTCGTTCAGTTTTAAGAAGCCAATCAGAGCCAAGCAAGGTAATTGAATATGCTAAATGCATAATGTGCATATGACCACGGCAAGATGGCGGACGTCGAAAGCAGTGAGGAGTTTGGTAGTATTGAAAGGTAGGCAGTTCACGTACTGTTATGCTACAGTAATTAGCGTCAGGGGAATTAAATGCTCGCCGTCTTTGACAGTGATGTTTTGAAAGGTCCGTCGTCTAAATTGCGCGATCGAGCCTTTAGGCGAACTTTCGAAACATTAAGAATTGTGCGAGTTAGGTGGTGGTATATTTGATTCGCTGAATAATCGTCTATGCAATGAAGAAGACAAATTGAAGCGAGTTTATTCAATGCATGTGTCCGCCTGTAGCTTTGGAAAATCGTCGAACCTTCGAAAAGTTCTGACAAGATCGCAATGTTTACGTGTTCAAGTTTGCCGCCGGGGGCTATACCGTGTTCAGGCGTGGTTGCTATAGCAACTCGAGGGGTCACTCGATCGCAGAATGGAGTAGTTTTGTTGAGTTGTTAAGGCCTGGGTTAAGCAAGAAACGAAAAAAAAAACTTTTACGTGACGAAAAATTTGGAACTGAATTAGGCTTTATTAGTCGAGCGTATTGAGTTTGTAAAATGTCTGAACGTTCTGCTGTTTAAGAAGAAGGTTTATAAAGGACGAAACCTATCGGTAATCGGACACGTAAAATATCACTTCCCCTCTAGTGCAACCATGCCTGATCACATTGGCAACTGGTAAAATTAGGGATAAGTTTCACTTATGACTACGCGGTCAGTATGACTCACACAAACCGGCACCATCCACCACTACATAGTTTGTTTTTTTGTTTTGTTTTTTTTTTCCCAGTCCTACTCTCGGCCTACGAAACGAGAGACTAAGAATGCATCGTTTTCAGTGGAAGAAAAGAAACGTTTGGAAAAATCGATTTAAAAAAAAAAAATCCCAGTACGACAAACGGTTTTCTTTCTGGCAAGTTTACGCTGATGTGCTTAATTGCTGGTCGATTGATCGTTCCGATTACGAAGTGGGTGGTGCATGGTGTTGCAAGCATCAGTAAACAAGGGGTCATGCAAGGTGTTTTTTTTTTTGTACTTCCAAATCGTTTTAATTTTTTTTTTTATGGCTGGAGGGATATCTCGTTGATTGCTCCTCAGATTGACTGGTCGAACTTTTGTGCACATTTGTTCCAGTCACATGCAATGTGTGTCTTAATGAATTCCGTGCAGGAATGGAACTTCTAAGTTCTGGAATGTCGGACATCTTTAACTGATAAATAGCTGTTGACGGCTTTTTGTGTTTACTTTGTAACCGCGTTGTCCTTGCGTACGTGTGGTCCATTTTCCGACAAAGGGGTCAGTATGTGATAGCACTCTTGAAAGTAGTTCCTCTGTGCCAGTCCAGCCACAGCCCTAGAGCTGCAAAGAGCTCCCAAGTTTGCCGAGTCCAATGTTCGATCGAATGAATTCATTTCAGTTTCTAAAGGTAAGCTAAACGGCAAGTGACTATATACAGCCAGTCAATCATGTCATGCTAGTAGGCTAGAACCGTTTACCCGACCTGCGTTTTGCAATCGATTTGCAATTAAACCGGTTTCCATTGACTGAGATGCGTCGACTGAAAGTACTGAAATTTAAAACGATTTAAAATGATTTAAAGGTAAGCTAAAACAGCGAGTGACTATATACAGCCAGTCAATCATGTCATGCTAGTAGGCTAGAACCGTTTACCCGACCTGCGTTTTGCAATCGATTTGCAATTAAACCGGTTTCCATTGACTGAGATGCGTCGACTGAAAGTACTGAAATTTAAAACGATTTAAAATGATTTAAAGGTAAGCTAAAACAGCGAGTGACTATATACAGCCAGTCAATCATGTCATGCTAGTAGGCTAGAACCGTTTACCCGACCGGCGTTTTGCAATCGATTTGCAATTAAACCGGTTTCCATTGACTGAGATGCGTCGACTGAAAGTACTGAAATTTAAAACGATTTAAAATCTTAACTTTTTTTACAGACAATTCGAGACAATGGATCTACGAACGCAACACTCGTCAATTAATGCGAAGTAAGTGATAAGAGGTAAGCTAAAGGCGTTCACTAGACTAGCACATACATTCAATCAAGACGGCGGCAGGACGATCACGTTTAAAGTACAACATGAAACCATTTTTAAAAGTCAGCCGTTCTATATGTGAAACGTTGCGCTGTTTAAATCATAGTACACTCATCATTAAATACATGTATGTAGTCAGAAGCCAAAAGTCAGAAAATTGCGTTTTTTTGTCACCAAGACGTGAATTCTAACTGATAATTACTGAAACTGGGTCCAATGATGAAACTCGTCAAGATAAAAAAAACCTTAACTCAAAATTGAGAGTTGAAAGCGATCACGTGACCTCGTGACGTCACCATTAGGCGAAGACTATTTAAAACCACATCTGCATTGGCCCCAATACATTGATCATGTTTTTATACTCAAACTTTTTCTTTCGATAAAATTCATTACCGGATTCGTGAATAACTGTTTTTCCTTGTAGTGACCGCCAAACTATTAAGACTATAGATATACCATTAATCTGTAAATATCATTCATTTAAAAACTGTTTAGTCAATCTCAACAAAATCATTGTCAAACCCAGGCCTTAACTGGTGGTACTGGAGGCTAATTTCGACCCCTCTTGAAAAGCTTTCGGTTTATAGGTTATAGGTTAACTATTTCTCGTCGACTTATGGCATTATTTTTACTTTTTAAAGTGAGTGACACACGACCCGTATTTGACCTGATAGGTTCGAGGCGGCGGACAGATGCGGACACTGCATGAGATAATTTGTTTGTTATAATATTTTGTTCAATCAGGCCAAATTTTGATGAAGTAACATGAATACATACGAAGAAACAAAGCTTTCAGATGTCTCTCATGTCAAAAATCGACACTTTTTCCAGATACTTTATCCCAAAATGTAGCTTTTTTTACGGCGAATATTCTTCAATTTCGCTCCAGCACACGACGTATCGACTTAGTTATGAGCCATATGTGAAAGGTCGCAACGGCACCTTTTTAAGTAGGTGACAAGACGCCATCTTGGATCACAGCTTGAGTCTTGCCTTTCGACATTATTCAGTAGTACACGACTACAGGAAATTATCAACACTAATCCCTGTGTGTGAACAATTCTGTCATAGCTCAGTATTTACACCAGGTTTGCTAAATAATAAGTACAGTTTTAAATTATTAAGGAAAAAGGTGCTAGGTTACCTGAAATAGTTAAAAACTAATCACAGTCAGGTACTGCCTGTTTTATCGCTGTCATATCGATACATTTTGAACGTGCCGCTCTAAAAATTGGCATATACGTATTTGTTTTTAATACATCTTTCACGAGACAAAAAACGTTTAAAATCAGAAGGGATCAAATTAGCCTCCAGTACCACCTTTTAAGTACCACCTCAACTGTACCACCTCAACTGTACCACCTCAACTGTACCCTGAGTAGATCGAATGTCCTTTGCTTAAATTTAAATCTATTTTTGACGTGATTTCAGATTGTTCAAGACTCTTCACTCCCACCGCTGTGTTTCCCATCATAGGTGTTTGCAATGGAAGGTCAGTAGATTATTTATTGTTGACAAAGTGAGCAAAAACATATTTTAGAATTATCATACCTTACTGGTTATTTCGCCTATAGAAAATATGGGCGGGAAACATTTTTTCGGCATTTTGATTGAATTCTACACTGAAAGTACGTATGAAATGCTGCACTGTATCTCCAAGAAAAACTACGACGCGCCGCTCTTTGTTACACACGACATTGCAATATCAGAGCGCAAATATATCAGGGGACCGTATTACACGAGTGCGCGCTGTTGCGTGCGTCAACAACTATTCAGTTATACTCATAGCCATTTTTTTTTTTGTGTGTGTCTATTTCAGTTTCGGCGGAAAGTTCACCTGGTCACGAGGCAGATGTGGAAGAGAAGAGAAAGTTTTCTGGCCTTTGTAAGCTATTAAGGAATGATGGAATTGCGTATTACTGCTTTCCCGAAGTAAAAGCCAAACTATTTCCTGAAACTCCACTTGGGACCGTAAAAACTTGGATAAGACATTTTAAGATCGTAAAGTCAAGATGTTCGCCCGCAGAACATGACTACTTTAGATACGCAATACCAGACATCGCTCTCGGCCCATTCAAACTCATTTGTGAACAAGACGCGCTAAGGCTTTTGCGATACTGCCAGAACAGAGACACTCCGCCTGGCATGCCATCGCCTCGTAAAAAAAGACAAAAACTCAAATCTGAAGAAATACGGGTTTTAGATCCGGAACCCGCGAAGGAAGTGGTTCCTTTTACAAATGCCGCAAAAGTGGGAGGCGCGGAAAACACTAGTGGCTCGAAGCATTATTTCCAAGAATTAGGAAAAGCTGCGTACGATTGCAAAATCAGTAGAGTAGTGCCGCAAAACACGCCAACCTTGACAAGTGGTTTGGATTTGTCAGAAGGTAGTTATCACGCTGAACCATTAGGAGAAGCGGAAGCAGATACCGCCACCATGATATATAGTTCCACAAGCAGTAGTAGTGAGAGCTCGGATGAATCAGATCAATGCGTTAGCGTTCAAACCAATGATAAGCCGTTCAAGTTTAAATATCGTCCTTCGCGCAAACTGCCTTTAGGTGAAATTGACGACGACACGATGGTCGAGATAGAAAACTTAAAATCTTTCTATTCGCGTCCGTTAAACACCCTGAGGAAAGGGCACGCGCTGCAAGCGGTCACTATCGAAAAAATGCTAGAAAGGGTGTTGATTTATTTTAGGTACCTTAAGTACGTCAAAGGCATAAGTCGCCCAATGCTATCGCACATAGATAACGGTGGTTTACTGGAAGAATTCTGTGGGTATCTGCTGTCCAACGACAGAAAACTTAAAAGTTCGACCGTAAGTCTATACATTTCAGCTTTCATAAACGTTTTTCGATATCTTCACAGACAAGATACGTCCTTCAGACAAGACAATTTCTCTTGCCTTTCGCAGCTTCGAGCTCTTAGGAGCCAACTAGACTTTGATGCTAGAAAAGAGCAGAAGGGCACTAGGGCGCAGAAAAAGCCTGTTCAATACGAAGAGATACTACTCGTTGCTCGGAAACTATTGCACGTCTACGAAGACGCTACTAGCGCCATGGACAAGGCACGCGCCCTCATGGACTTCTGTATCTTGCTTTTCTACACCTTCTTGACCGGGAGATGTACGGAATTCGTTTCGCTTAGAATAATCAGTCCGGAACATTTTGACAGCTCCATACGAGGTAATTTTTTGGTAAACGACCCCTCGGAATCAAGCCTCACGTTGTCGTGTGGCCAATACAAAACGAGTCGGTTCTACGGTACTGACAAGACTGTTTTGGAAGACCCACAACTAACGTATTACGTTCGACTCTATTTGGAAAATTATCGCCCAAAACTTTTACAAGGCAATGCCCACGACTATTTTTTGATAAACCACCACGGGAATCCATTTTCGGTACCTACGTTCAACAGGTACATTGGCAATGTCTTTGAAAAACATTGCAATTTGCGATTGGGCATCAACGATTTTAGACATAGCGTAGTGACCTACTTCCTAAGCTTACCAGAATCGCACGACAGTCAGATGACCGAAAGCATGGCCGCAGTCATGCGTCATTCTGTTAGAGCACAACGTCGGTGCTACGACCAGCGGAGCGCGGAAACGAAAAAAAAACCTGCTCTCAGGTTCCTAGCTAGCACTGCCGCGAAGGCAATTTTCGAAGACGACGACATCACAGCGGCCGAGCCCGACACCGGGAACGTTGACGACGAGGGCTATAATGTCGATGATATGTTGCCAATGACTGGGGATTTCGTAGGTCTAGTCGCAAACAATTCGAACAAGGGGTCGCCACAAATTCTTGTCGCAAAAGTCTTGAGATTTAGTAATAACAGACTCGAAACTCTGCTCGCACACATGGACGAGGTCGGGGAGAATGTATTCAAGCTAGTCCTTGGTAGGAGTTATTGGGAATCTACGGCTAGTCTTATTTTTCCAATCGATATCGTTTATAAGGCATCAGATAGATTGTACGAATTGCGCTCTAGCAAGTCAGAATTACACAACCAGGCACGGGCGTGATAAAATAATCGAAGAATAGCCGGTCAAATGAAAGTTATCGAGTAGTCGTTCAAGTTGTAGTGTTATAGTTCCGTGATGGTGTTATGGTTATAGTTGCGTTATATATATAGTTAACGTTCAAGCAGAGTTACCCTTTTTAAATTGAGTCGTTACGTTAAAGTTATATACCGAGATAGTTCATCAACGCAGAATAGTACGTTTAGAATACCTATCGAGTCGTTGTGTTTGAAAGAATATCAGTTTTGATTAAGACTATAGGTCTGTGTTTGTAATTGTTGTTCGCTACGTAAATGTACGTGTAGCTAGCGTTGAGATTTTAAAATAAAAATGTATTCAAATGAAAGACGGCGTGTTTGATAATTCGAAAGGGGTCTATTGGTAATCAATTGGTCGTAAGACAATTCAATATAGTTTGCTCTATAAATGCAAAAGGAACCCCTCCCCTGCAACATCCAAACTCTAGCTAGATAAACCCCCCTTTTTTTTTAATTTATAGCCCTTTTGGTAATTTTACTATAGCAAGACAAGAAGTCAAAGATATTGCACTTATAAGACCTCAAGTAAGCTTAACTGTTCCTCAGACTGAGTAGGCACAAAGTCAACCCAGGGGGGGGGGGGGGGGTGCACCCCTCAGAATCAAAGAAAAACACTTCAAAATAGGGATATATCAGCTGTGATATCATATTAGGTAATATATATCTTGCATTAAGGATTATCGATATCATCTAAGTATATGGTAGATATATTTGAAATAACTCCTGCTTTCCATGACAGCCGTGCTTATATCTAAAATCTCAAAAAAAAATATACTCATATACGTGTCAAAAGACTTCACTGCGGCCCCTTTTAAATATCTTTACTAAACAGCGTGTATTGGCCAGTGTGTCTTATAGTCCAGTGATTGTTTCACAGGTTTATCGAGCGGCTTGCTTTAAGGTTTTCTGAAGGTGTCACGGTATTAAGCTAGCTTGCTGGCCTGCAGTTCGAGTCAAAAAAAAGCTGTTGAACTATAGAGCGAGGTCAATCGTACTTGCCGTAATTTTGGTTTTGCAACTGTTTGTCGGTGCCAAAAAGGCCCTTTGAATGATTAAAAAAGCCATATACTACTGCCCGGGGTAGCGAGCCCGAACGTAATGCTAACGTATCCGACTGTCGTTACATTTGAGAAATGTAACGCAACTCGTTCCAAATATGGCTAGATCAGGCATTGCGAATACGTGACCGCCGCCAACTGCATTGAAGTGATGGTTTCTTTAAAATTACGCCTAAAATTTCATTTCTTAAGTGATTCATCACTTGAATTCCACATCTTAACGCCAGTGAATTTGAAATTAAATGAAATGGAACAATTATGACTGATTTTGTTGCCAGTCTAGTGGGGAAAAAAGTTTAAAAAAAGCTATTGGAAGATTATTTGTATGGGATAAAATAAAATAACATTTCAAGCAGGCATTTCAAGTAAAAATCCATTTTAATGGTTCAATAATTCCGTGTTTACGCGTGGTTGCCATAGCGACAATTCCACCTAGCGGACTATTCCACCTAGCGGACTATTCCACTTGGCGGACAAATCCACCTGAAATGTTTGAAATCTTGCATTAAGGATTATCAATATATGTCATCTAAGTATATGTAAGATATATTTGAAATAACTCCTGCTTTCCATGACAGCCGTGCTTATATCTAAAATCTCCAAAAAAAAAATACTCATATACGTGTCAAAAGACTTCACTGCAGCTCCTTTTAAATATCTTTACTAAACAGCGTGTATTGGCCAGTGTGTCTTATAGTCCAGTGATTGTTTCACAGGTTTATCGAGCGGCTTGCTTTAAGGTTTTCTGAAGGTGTCACGGTATTAAGCTTGCTGGCCTGCAGTTCGAGTCAAAAAATTATGACTGATTTTGTTGCCAGTCTAGTGGGGAAAAAAGTTTAAAAAAAGCTATTGGAAGATTATTTGTATGGGATAAAATAAAATAATATTTCAAGCAGGCATTTCAAGTAAAAATCCATTTTAATGGTTCAATAATTCCGTGTTTACGCGTGGTTGCTATAGCGACGATTCCACCTAGCGGACTATTCCACCTAGCGGACTATTCCACCTAGCGGACTATTCCACCTGTACATGTACATGTACATGTACACGTACAATTATGATTGATTGATTGATTGATTGATAGATAGATAGATAGATAGATAGATAGATAGATAGACAACTTTATTTATCTTCGATATGTGCTATGAGATTACGAAAAAAATAAATCGATTTATCTGATAAGTGCTTAATCCTATGTGTCCGTGCTGAGTCCTGCAGCCAGGGCCGGCTGTTTCAGTAATATGGACATTATATGTTCCTTCCTTCCTTTTGAAAAGAGACCATTACATTCTAACATATAGTCAGTGGCAGACGCAGAATTATCAAGGCCCAGAGGATTCGAACCCCTAATTCGTCAGGGCTAGCCCGAGAATCACACCAAGTTGGTCTTTGTGAACATTTTCTGCGTCAAGTGTTTGCACTGTATAGTTTAGAATCAATAACACCAGACACTGACAACAATCTTGTAAAGTTTAATGAACAACATTCATTTATTAACAGTACACAGCTAAAAAGCGTTGACTTGCGATAACTTTGAACACTCAAATCTCTTCGCAAGTTGAGGCAACTTGCGAAGAAACTTGCGCGTGCTTGTGATTCGTTTGAACGGTACAAACGCAAGTTACCACAAGTAAACTTGCGTTCTCGTTCGAGCGGGGCTTAACTTAAAAGCAGAGCGACCCTAGTTTTATCTAAGTGGTTTGTCCAGGGTGCTAGACTCTTCAACCAGACCAACGAATTCTCCTGGGCTGAACTGATGTTCTGTTTTGTCGGGGCGCACCTCCAGGTCAGAGGATCTTTGGACCATTGACTGTGTGTCACTAGAACATTAAAAAGTCGCAAAATCAGGGGGGAAAAGCGCAAATCCTTTGGAAAAAAATGAATCGATTTGGAAAAAAATAAATCGATTTGGAAAAAAAAATAAATCGATTTGGAAAAAAATAAAACGATTTCGAAGAAAATCGTTTGATTCATTCAGGGGTTTAGGGTTTGGTTATTAACCCGATCAAAAGGGTTGGCCACTTTGCTAAATAATAATCCGTAAGACAAGACAGAAATATTGAAATAATGTCTTTCCAATGTCAAATCCTACTATGCATTTCATAGTTGAAATACCGGTGTTTTTTTTTAATTTTAAAAACTCTTCCAAATCTACAAGCTCTGAAATGCAATTTTTAGAGATCTGGAGTTGTTTCATTAACACAACAAAACTGTATTTTCAGTAAAATAGCTTGCACAAAAATTTTCGGCCCCCCTTTTCCCATGCATGAAAATATCTGCCCCCCCCCCCCCCCCCCCATATTTCCACCAGGCCCCCCCCCCCCCCCCCTCACGGTAATTAACGACTGGTCCCTAATAAGTTTTATATTTGGTTATATACAAAGCCAAAACAAACATTGAAATATATAAACTGTAAATTATTACGTGTAAGGTCAGGAAATTTCATTCCCATTGCTGGGGTGGTCTGGTCATTGTGAAATGGTTAAGCTTAGTGGGAAAAACCAAAGGCCTTAATGATGACAAGATCATGGTACTATTTCAAATTGATGTCTACCGGTATAGTAAAATCTTGGCCGGCAAGATGAATACTCTAGATGTTAAGTGCAAGAGACGCAATCTCAACAACTGTCAATCAAAGCAAGCCAAGCAGACATACACTACCTCAACGACTATCAATACTATATGCTATCATTCAAGACGACACAGCTTTAAGAACTGTCAAAACATTTGACAAGCAGACAAGACACAGCTTTAACAACTCTCAATATAGACGTGCGACAGGCAGCATGTAATTTAGACCATACATATAGGGTGCTCAGACAAATTGTACTACATTAATTATGAGGGCAATATCACACACTAGGGCCGTCTAACTAACCACATCAAAGTAAAGACTTGTGGCAAGAGACCATTAGATAATTAGGAGACATGTAAGGTCAGGAAATTTCATTCCCATTGCTGGGGTGGTCTGGTCATTGTGAAATGGTTAAACTTAGTGGGAAAAACCAAAGGCCTTAATGATGACAAGATCATGGTACTATTTCAAATTGATGTCTACCGGTATAGTAAAATCTTGGCCGGCAAGATGAATACTCTAGATGTTAAGTGCAAGAGACGCAATCTCAACAACTGTCAATCAAAGCAAGCCAAGCACACATACACTACCTCAACGACTATCAATACTATATGCTATCATTCAAGACGACACAGCTTTAAGAACTGTCAAAACATTTGACAAGCAGACAAGACACAGCTTTAACAACTCTCAATATAGACGTGCGACAGGCAGCATGTAATTTAGACCATACATATAGGGTGCTCAGACAAATTGTACTACATTAATTATGAGGGCAATATCACACACTAGGGCCGTCTAACTAACCACATCAAAGTAAAGACTTGTGGCAAGAGACCATTAGATAATTAGGAGACATGTAAGGTCAGGAAATTTCATTCCCATTGCTGGGGTGGTCTGGTCATTGTGAAATGGTTAAACTTAGTGGGAAAAACCAAAGGCCTTAATGATGACAAGATCATGGTACTATTTCAAATTGATGTCTACCGGTATAGTAAAATCTTGGCCGGCAAGATGAATACTCTAGATGTTAAGTGCAAGAGACGCAATCTCAACAACTGTCAATCAAAGCAAGCCAAGCACACATACACTACCTCAACGACTATCAATACTATATGCTATCATTCAAGACGACACAGCTTTAAGAACTGTCAAAACATTTGACAAGCAGACAAGACACAGCTTTAACAACTCTCAATATAGACGTGCGACAGGCAGCATGTAATTTAGACCATACATATAGGGTGCTCAGACAAATTGTACTACATTAATTATGAGGGCAATATCACACACTAGGGCCGTCTAACTAACCACATCAAAGTAAAGACTTGTGGCAAGAGACCATTAGATAATTAGGAGACATGTAAGGTCAGGAAATTTCATTCCCATTGCTGGGGTGGTCTGGTCATTGTGAAATGGTTAAACTTAGTGGGAAAAACCAAAGGCCTTAATGATGACAAGATCATGGTACTATTTCAAATTGATGTCTACCGGTATAGTAAAATCTTGGCCGGCAAGATGAATACTCTAGATGTTAAGTGCAAGAGACGCAATCTCAACAACTGTCAATCAAAGCAAGCCAAGCACACATACACTACCTCAACGACTATCAATACTATATGCTATCATTCAAGACGACACAGCTTTAAGAACTGTCAAAACATTTGACAAGCAGACAAGACACAGCTTTAACAACTCTCAATATAGACGTGCGACAGGCAGCATGTAATTTAGACCATACATATAGGGTGCTCAGACAAATTGTACTACATTAATTATGAGGGCAATATCACACACTAGGGCCGTCTAACTAACCACATCAAAGTAAAGACTTGTGGCAAGAGACCATTAGATAATTAGGAGACATGTAAGGTCAGGAAATTTCATTCCCATTGCTGGGGTGGTCTGGTCATTGTGAAATGGTTAAGCTTAGTGGGAAAAACCAAAGGCCTTAATGATGACAAGATCATGGTACTATTTCAAATTGATGTCTACCGGTATAGTAAAATCTTGGCCGGCAAGATGAATACTCTAGATGTTAAGTGCAAGAGACGCAATCTCAACAACTGTCAATCAAAGCAAGCCAAGCACACATACACTACCTCAACGACTATCAATACTATATGCTATCATTCAAGACGACACAGCTTTAAGAACTGTCAAAACATTTGACAAGCAGACAAGACACAGCTTTAACAACTCTCAATATAGACGTGCGACAGGCAGCATGTAATTTAGACCATACATATAGGGTGCTCAGACAAATTGTACTACATTAATTATGAGGGCAATATCACACACTAGGGCCGTCTAACTAACCACATCAAAGTAAAGACTTGTGGCAAGAGACCATTAGATAATTAGGAGACATGTAAGGTCAGGAAATTTCATTCCCATTGCTGGGGTGGTCTGGTCATTGTGAAATGGTTAAGCTTAGTGGGAAAAACCAAAGGCCTTAATGATGACAAGATCATGGTACTATTTCAAATTGATGTCTACCGGTATAGTAAAATCTTGGCCGGCAAGATGAATACTCTAGATGTTAAGTGCAAGAGACGCAATCTCAACAACTGTCAATCAAAGCAAGCCAAGCACACATACACTACCTCAACGACTATCAATACTATATGCTATCATTCAAGACGACACAGCTTTAAGAACTGTCAAAACATTTGACAAGCAGACAAGACACAGCTTTAACAACTCTCAATATAGACGTGCGACAGGCAGCATGTAATTTAGACCATACATATAGGGTGCTCAGACAAATTGTACTACATTAATTATGAGGGCAATATCACACACTAGGGCCGTCTAACTAACCACATCAAAGTAAAGACTTGTGGCAAGAGACCATTAGATAATTAGGAGACATGTAAGGTCAGGAAATTTCATTCCCATTGCTGGGGTGGTCTGGTCATTGTGAAATGGTTAAGCTTAGTGGGAAAAACCAAAGGCCTTAATGATGACAAGATCATGGTACTATTTCAAATTGATGTCTACCGGTATAGTAAAATCTTGGCCGGCAAGATGAATACTCTAGATGTTAAGTGCAAGAGACGCAATCTCAACAACTGTCAATCAAAGCAAGCCAAGCACACATACACTACCTCAACGACTATCAATACTATATGCTATCATTCAAGACGACACAGCTTTAAGAACTGTCAAAACATTTGACAAGCAGACAAGACACAGCTTTAACAACTCTCAATATAGACGTGCGACAGGCAGCATGTAATTTAGACCATACATATAGGGTCCTAAATATCTGAGCGAATGCTTGCCATAGAGAACTGACTCAAATCTAGGTACATGTAAAAGTCTCTATTTCTGAGGCAGTTATAACTAGATAGATAGATAGATAGATAGATAGACAGAAAGTTTATTTAAGTGTCAAAGTCTGGTAGCCGTTACAAAACCACTAATTGGGGACACTAGCTATCCTAAAATAACCTTAGAAATCTGTAAAAATATAAATATTATACATTATTTATAAATACTCTGATATATAAAATAAAATAAAATCCTAATCAACAATATAAAAGCTTTATAATAATAAATACGGTAATAGAATAATTTATGATATATTAAACAGCCTAAACGTCTATTGTATAGGCTAGATAATTTAGCTCTCTTAAGTAAGCCTAAATATCCCTCAGACCGGGTATTAAATTAAAACAACTGTAAGAGCTCACTGCGTAAGATACGACATAATCTATGTCTTATGTAATAATAATTTAGCTTCTGTTGGTACTGATTAGATGATTTCTTAGTCTAGATAACACACCCACCCTTTGACTTGCTTTCTTACAGTGAATATTGATAACCGGTTATTACTATAAGTCTAGACCGGGTCAGCAGTCTCACCATTCTAAGACCTGTACTATGACCCATGCACACCCAAGGCACTCAGCCGAGGGTGATCACAAGATCACCTAATAAGTAGCCAGACATAAATAGTAGATAGATCACCAAGTCACGTGTTGGCTATTGCACAAGTCCATAGATGTATATACTAGATAACATTTATTAGAAATTTATAACTATTGTACAATGGCTAGCCGATAAGCAAGAGCTAATTAAGTAAATTCATAAGAAGTTCATTAGTCTAGATTTAGCAACATTCAAAGTTAATTTGTTAGTGTTTGACAATTAATAAAGACTGCCTGGACCCAACACAGTGTCCTAGTTGTGGTTTAGAGACTCACTAATTAATATGTTTACTGAACATTAGAATTGAGTTCATCATCCATACGAATAAGAATTCAAAACAGCTAGACATCAAGATTGAAAACCAGATAATCAAAACGACCGGACAATTAAACTACTGGGGGTGGTGATAGATAAGAACTTGAACTTCTGAGAACCTATTTCACAGACATGTAAAAAAGCCAGCCAGCACACCTGTTGGGGTATTGACGAGAATGAGGAAATTAATCCCTGTTGAAGCTAAGCTCTTAAAGACTGCTATTCTGCCATATCTTACCTATTGTGGTCTTGTATGGCATTTCTGCAGCGGACCGCATAAAAGAATTAAAACTAGAGCGCGTGAACCAGAGAGGTCTAAGAGCAGTTTATACCGATTGGAATAACTCTTCATCTATACACTGAATTAAAATTCGTGCAAAGGTTGTAACCTTTGTGACACCTAAAGATGCTCACTACTGATTCTTTATTTGTTAAAGCAGGTTAAAGCTAGGATATATGGCAGCAAAAATACTATAAATATGCTTGCAAAAACTTTTACAAGACATAACTATTTCTGATAAATACACATGTATATAGATAAAACTATAAATAGGACTACAAAAAGTGACTGGTTAACTAAAATTTAAACATATCTATATGAAACCTTAATTAATTTGTAAACCAGAAATCAATAAACTCCTGACTCTTCTTACTTGTTGCTGTCGAACTAGAAGCAAACGAGCTCTACTATTTATAATCTCAGAATGCTTGTAAAGGCGCATGGCTTTGAGCTGAATACTAGCCGGTCCGATGGATTTTAAAACGAATTATGAAGCGGTTTAGATTTAGCACGAGTGAGTTAAACTTTTAAATGGTCTCTTATATTCTAGTTGGTGATATGTTTCGTAAAAAGATTTGTGTTGCTATGCTGTCTTGGTGTTCAGTTATAGTGAGCTTGCTAGTCCATTGAAGAGTACTAATTAAGTTTGGGAGAGTTTTGAGCGAGTTTCGAACTGTCAAAGAAAGTTGTTTATTGTTTATAGGAGGACATTAATTGTACTTACCGAAAACTTAGTGTTTGCCAAGTGTGATTGAGTGCCAACAAGGCCATTTGAATGATTAAACAAGCCACTGTATATCCATAAGGTAGCCGTGCCGAATTCACGTGAACGTGTTTAGAAACTGCAGGTGTAGTCCCGGGATGACGTGTTGGTGTTGATATCACGTGGGAGGTGACTATGCGCGCGCAGGATTAGGTGCGCGTTTGGGCGTGTTTTTGGGCGTGAAGGGGGGTATATCTTTTAGTTTGAGACTGTGGCCAGGGTCGCTCCCCATGCAAGGTCGCTAAAAAAGTGTGTTTTGAAAGTGCTGGGTGAAAGGGTGAAAATAGTTTGGCGTCATAAATGATGACGATTAGTTATGTGCCGCAATCATGAATGGGGTTTGAGTTGAGAAAACAGCTAGTTTTGAGAAGAGGAGAAAAAGGTTTTTAGGAGTTTTGTTGCTTGCATTTCAAGTAACATCTGAAGTGGTTTGAGATTGAGGAGGAATGAGCAACTTTCATTCATTCATTCCTTCCATTCATTCGTTCAGTTTTAAGAAGCCAATCAGAGCCAAGCAAGGTAATTGAATATGCTAAATGCATAATGTGCATATGACCACGGCAAGATGGCGGACGTCGAAAGCAGTGAGGAGTTTGGTAGTATTGAAAGGTACGCAGTTCACGTACTGTTATGCTACAGTAATTAGCGTCAGGGGAATTAAATGCTCGCCGTCTTTGACAGTGATGTTTTGAAAGGTCCGTCGTCTAAATTGCGCGATCGAGCCTTTAGGCGAACTTTCGAAACATTAAGAATTGTGCGAGTTAGGTGGTGGTATATTTGATTCGCTGAATAATCGTCTATGCAATGAAGAAGACAAATTGAAGCGAGTTTATTCAATGCATGTGTCCGCCTGTAGCTTTGGAAAATCGTCGAACCTTCGAAAAGTTCTGACAAGATCGCAATGTTTACGTGTTCAAGTTTGCCGCCGGGGGCTATACCGTGTTCAGGCGTGGTTGCTATAGCAACTCGAGGGGTCACTCGATCGCAGAATGGAGTAGTTTTGTTGAGTTGTTAAGGCCTGGGTTAAGCAAGAAACGAAAAAAAAAACTTTTACGTGACGAAAAATTTGGAACTGAATTAGGCTTTATTAGTCGAGCGTATTGAGTTTGTAAAATGTCTGAACGTTCTGCTGTTTAAGAAGAAGGTTTATAAAGGACGAAACCTATCGGTAATCGGACACGTAAAATATCACTTCCCCTCTAGTGCAACCATGCCTGATCACATTGGCAACTGGTAAAATTAGGGATAAGTTTCACTTATGACTACGCGGTCAGTATGACTCACACAAACCGGCACCATCCACCACTGTATAGTTTGTTTTTTTTTTTTGTTTTTTTTTTCCCAGTCCTACTCTCGGCCTACGAAACGAGAGACTAAGAATGCATCGTTTTCAGTGGAAGAAAAGAAACGTTTGGAAAAATCGATTTAAAAAAAAAAAATCCCAGTACGACAAACGGTTTTCTTTCTGGCAAGTTTACGCTGATGTGCTTAATTGCTGGTCGATTGATCGTTCCGATTACGAAGTGGGTGGTGCATGGTGTTGCAAGCATCAGTAAACAAGGGGTCATGCAAGGTGTTTTTTTTTTGTACTTCCAAATCGTTTTAATTTTTTTTTTTATGGCTGGAGGGATATCTCGTTGATTGCTCCTCAGATTGACTGGTCGAACTTTTGTGCACATTTGTTCCAGTCACATGCAATGTGTGTCTTAATGAATTCCGTGCAGGAATGGAACTTCTAAGTTCTGGAATGTCGGACATCTTTAACTGATAAATAGCTGTTGACGGCTTTTTGTGTTTACTTTGTAACCGCGTTGTCCTTGCGTACGTGTGGTCCATTTTCCGACAAAGGGGTCAGTATGTGATAGCACTCTTGAAAGTAGTTCCTCTGTGCCAGTCCAGCCACAGCCCTAGAGCTGCAAAGAGCTCCCAAGTTTGCCGAGTCCAATGTTCGATCGAATGAATTCATTTCAGTTTCTAAAGGTAAGCTAAACGGCGAGTGACTATATACAGCCAGTCAATCATGTCATGCTAGTAGGCTAGAACCGTTTACCCGACCTGCGTTTTGCAATCGATTTGCAATTAAACCGGTTTCCATTGACTGAGATGCGTCGACTGAAAGTACTGAAATTTAAAACGATTTAAAATGATTTAAAGGTAAGCTAAAACAGCGAGTGACTATATACAGCCAGTCAATCATGTCATGCTAGTAGGCTAGAACCGTTTACCCGACCTGCGTTTTGCAATCGATTTGCAATTAAACCGGTTTCCATTGACTGAGATGCGTCGACTGAAAGTACTGAAATTTAAAACGATTTAAAATGATTTAAAGGTAAGCTAAAACAGCGAGTGACTATATACAGCCAGTCAATCATGTCATGCTAGTAGGCTAGAACCGTTTACCCGACCTGCGTTTTGCAATCGATTTGCAATTAAACCGGTTTCCATTGACTGAGATGCGTCGACTGAAAGTACTGAAATTTAAAACGATTTAAAATGATTTAAAGGTAAGCTAAAACAGCGAGTGACTATATACAGCCAGTCAATCATGTCATGCTAGTAGGCTAGAACCGTTTACCCGACCTGCGTTTTGCAATCGATTTGCAATTAAACCGGTTTCCATTGACTGAGATGCGTCGACTGAAAGTACTGAAATTTAAAACGATTTAAAATGATTTAAAGGTAAGCTAAAACAGCGAGTGACTATATACAGCCAGTCAATCATGTCATGCTAGTAGGCTAGAACCGTTTACCCGACCGGCGTTTTGCAATCGATCTGCAATTAAACCGGTTTCCATTGACTGAGATGCGTCGACTGAAAGTACTGAAATTTAAAACGATTTAAAATCTTAACTTTTTTTACAGACAATTCGAGACAATGGATCTACGAACGCAACACTCGTCAATTAATGCGAAGTAAGTGATGAGAGGTAAGCTAAAGGCGTTCACTAGACTAGCACATACATTCAATCAAGACGGCGGCAGGACGATCACGTTTAAAGTACAACATGAAACCATTTTTAAAAGTCAGCCGTTCTATATGTGAAACGTTGCGCTGTTTAAATCATAGTACACTCATCATTAAATACGTGTATGTAGTCAGAAGCCAAAAGTCAGAAAATTGCGTTTTTTTGTCACCAAGACGTGAATTCTAACTGATAATTACTGAAACTGGGTCCAATGATAAAACTCGTCAAGATAAAAAAAACCTTAACTCAAAATTGAGAGTTGAAAGCGATCACGTGACCTCGTGACGTCACCATTAGGCGAAGACTATTTAAAACCACATCTGCATTGGCCCCAATACATTGATCATGTTTTTATACTCAAACTTTTTCTTTCCATAAAATTCATTACCGGATTCGTGAATAACTGTTTTTCCTTGTAGTGACCGCCAAACTATTAAGACTATAGATATACCATTAATCTGTAAATATCATTCATTTAAAAACTGTTTAGTCAATCTCAACAAAATCGTTGTCAAACCCAGGCCTTAACTGGTGGTACTGGAGGCTAATTTCGACCCCTCTTGAAAAGCTTTCGGTTTATAGGTTATAGGTTAACTATTTCTCATCGACTTATGGCATTATTTTTACTTTTTAAAGTGAGTGACACACGACCCGTATTTGACCTGATAGGTTCGAGGCGGCGGACAGATGCGGACACTGCATGAGATAATTTGTTTGTTATAATATTTTGTTCGATCAGGCCAAATTTTGATGAAGTAACATGAATACATACGAAGAAACAAAGCTTTCAGATGTCTCTCATGTCAAAAATCGACACTTTATCCCAAAATGTAGCTTTTTTTACGGCGAATATTCTTCAATTTCGCTCCAGCACACGACGTATCGACTTAGTTATGAGCCATATGTGAAAGGTCGGCGGTAAAGTTGGCGCGAAATCCTATGGACCAAACAAATCTCGATTGCACAGCCGCAACGGCACCTTTTTAAGTAGGTGACAAGACGCCATCTTGGATCACAGCTTGAGTCTTGCCTTTCGACATTATTCAGTAGTACACGACTACAGGAAATTATCAACACTAATCCCTGTGTGTGAACAATTCTGTCATAGCTCAGTATTTACACCAGGTTTGCTAAATAATAAGTACAGTTTTAAATTATTAAGGAAGAAGGTGCTAGGTTACCTGAAGTAGTTAAAAACTAATCACAGTCAGGTACTGCCTGTTTTATCGCTGTCATATCGATACATTTTGAACGTGCCGCTCTAAAAATTGGCATATACGTATTTGTTTTTAATACATCTTTCACGAGACAAAAAACGTTTAAAATCAGAAGGGATCAAATTAGCCTCCAGTACCACCTTTTAAGTACCACCTCAACTGTACCACCTCAACTGTACCACCTCAACTGTACCCTGAGTAGATCGAATGTCCTTTGCTTAAATTTAAATCTATTTTTGACGTGATTTCAGATTGTTCAAGACTCTTCACTCCCACCGCTGTGTTTCCCATCATAGGTGTTTGCAATGGAAGGTCAGTAGATTTTTTTTTGTTGACAAAGTGAGCAAAAACATATTTTAGAATTATCATACCTTACTGGTTATTTCACCTATAGAAAATATGGGCGGGAAACATTTTTTCGGCATTTTGATTGAATTCTACACTGAAAGTACGTATGAAATGCTGCACTGTATCTCCAAGAAAAACTACGACGCGCCGCTCTTTGTTACACACGACATTGCAATATCAGAGCGCAAATATATCAGGGGACCGTATTACACGAGTGCGCGCTGTTGCGTGCGTCAACAACTATTCAGTTATACTCATAGCCATTTTTTTTTTGTGTGTGTGTCTATTTCAGTTTCGGCGGAAAGTTCACCTGGTCACGAGGCAGATGTGGAAGAGAAGAGAAAGTTTTCTGGCCTTTGTAAGCTATTAAGGAATGATGGAATTGCGTATTACTGCTTTCCCGAAGTAAAAGCCAAACTATTTCCTGAAACTCCACTTGGGACCGTAAAAACTTGGATAAGACATTTTAAGATCGTAAAGTCAAGATGTTCGCCCGCAGAACATGACTACTTTAGATACGCAATACCAGACATCGCTCTCGGCCCATTCAAACTCATTTGTGAACAAGACGCGCTAAGGCTTTTGCGATACTGCCAGAACAGAGACACTCCGCCTGGCATGCCATCGCCTCGTAAAAAAAGACAAAAACTCAAATCTGAAGAAATACGGGTTTTAGATCCGGAACCCGCGAAGGAAGTGGTTCCTTTTACAAATGCCGCAAAAGTGGGAGGCGCGGAAAACACTAGTGGCTCGAAGCATTATTTCCAAGAATTAGGAAAAGCTGCGTACGATTGCAAAATCAGTAGAGTAGTGCCGCAAAACACGCCAACCTTGACAAGTGGTTTGGATTTGTCAGAAGGTAGTTATCACGCTGAACCATTAGGAGAAGCGGAAGCAGATACCGCCACCATGATATATAGTTCCACAAGCAGTAGTAGTGAGAGCTCGGATGAATCAGATCAATGCGTTAGCGTTCAAACCAATGATAAGCCGTTCAAGTTTAAATATCGTCCTTCGCGCAAACTGCCTTTAGGTGAAATTGACGACGACACGATGGTCGAGATAGAAAACTTAAAATCTTTCTATTCGCGTCCGTTAAACACCCTGAGGAAAGGGCACGCGCTGCAAGCGGTCACTATCGAAAAAATGCTAGAAAGGGTGTTGATTTATTTTAGGTACCTTAAGTACGTCAAAGGCATAAGTCGCCCAATGCTATCGCACATAGATAACGGTGGTTTACTGGAAGAATTCTGTGGGTATCTGCTGTCCAACGACAGAAAACTTAAAAGTTCGACCGTAAGTCTATACATTTCAGCTTTCATAAACGTTTTTCGATATCTTCACAGACAAGATACGTCCTTCAGACAAGACAATTTCTCTTGCCTTTCGCAGCTTCGAGCTCTTAGGAGCCAACTAGACTTTGATGCTAGAAAAGAGCAGAAGGCAACTAGGGCGCAGAAAAAGCCTGTTCAATACGAAGAGATACTACTCGTTGCTCGGAAACTATTGCACGTCTACGAAGACGCTACTAGCGCCATGGACAAGGCACGCGCCCTCATGGACTTCTGTATCTTGCTTTTCTACACCTTCTTGACCGGGAGATGTACGGAATTCGTTTCGCTTAGAATAATCAGTCCGGAACATTTTGACAGCTCCATACGAGGTAATTTTTTGGTAAACGACCCCTCGGAATCAAGCCTCACGTTGTCGTGTGGCCAATACAAAACGAGTCGGTTCTACGGTACTGACAAGACTGTTTTGGAAGACCCACAACTAACGTATTACGTTCGACTCTATTTGGAAAATTATCGCCCAAAACTTTTACAAGGCAATGCCCACGACTATTTTTTGATAAACCACCACGGGAATCCATTTTCGGTACCTACGTTCAACAGGTACATTGGCAATGTCTTTGAAAAACATTGCAATTTGCGATTGGGCATCAACGATTTTAGACATAGCGTAGTGACCTACTTCCTAAGCTTACCAGAATCGCACGACAGTCAGATGACCGAAAGCATGGCCGCAGTCATGCGTCATTCTGTTAGAGCACAACGTCGGAGCTACGACCAGCGGAGCGCGGAAACGAAAAAAAAACCTGCTCTCAGGTTCCTAGCTAGCACTGCCGCGAAGGCAATTTTCGAAGACGACGACATCACAGCGGCCGAGCCCGACACCGGGAACGTTGACGACGAGGGCTATAATGTCGATGATATGTTGCCAATGACTGGGGATTTCGTAGGTCTAGTCGCAAACAATTCGAACAAGGGGTCGCCACAAATTCTTGTCGCAAAAGTCTTGAGATTAGTAATAACAGACTCGAAACTCTGCTGCACACATGGACGAGGTCGGGGAGAATGTATTCAAGCTAGTCCTTGGTAGGAGTTATTGGGAATCTACGGCTAGTCTTATTTTTCCAATCGATATCGTTTATAAGGCATCAGATAGATTGTACGAATTGCGCTCTAGCAAGTCAGAATTACACAACCAGGCACGGGCGTGATAAAATAATCGAAGAATAGCGGTCAAATGAAAGTTATCGAGTAGTCGTTCAAGTGTAGTGTTATAGTTCCGTGATGGTGTTATGGTTATAGTTGCGTTCTATATATAGTTCAAGCAGAGTTACCCTTTTTAAATTGAGTCGTTACGTTAAAGTTATATACCGAGATAGTTCATCAACGCAGAATAGTACGTTTAGAATACCTATCGAGTCGTTGTGTTTGAAAGAATATCAGTTTTGATTAAGACTATAGTCTGTGTTTGTAATTGTTGTTCGCTACGTAAATGTACGTGTAGCTAGCGTTGAGATTTTAAAATAAAAATGTATTCAATGAAAGACGGCGTGTTTGATAATTCGAAAGGGGTCTATTGGTAATCAATTGGTCGTAAGACAATTCAATATAGTTTGCTCTATAAATGCAAAAGGAACCCCTCCCCTGCAACATCCAAACTCTAGCTAGATAAACCCCCCTTTTTTTTAATTTATAGCCCTTTTGGTAATTTTACTATAGCAAGACAAGAAGTCAAAGATATTGCACTTATAAGACCTCAAGTAAGCTTAACTGTTCCTCAGACTGGGTAGGCACAAAGTCAACCCAGGGGGGGGGGGGGTGCACCCCTCAGAATCAAAGAAAAACACTTCAAAATAGGGATATATCAGCTGTGATATCATATTAGGTAATATATATCTTGCATTAAGGATTATCGATATCATCTAAGTATATGGTAGATATATTTGAAATAACTCCTGCTTTTCCATGACAGCCGTGCTTATATCTAAAATCTCAAAAAAAATATACTCATATACGTGTCAAAAGACTTCACTGCGGCCCCTTTTAAATATCTTTACTAAACAGCGTGTATTGGCCAGTGTGTCTTATAGTCCAGTGATTGTTTCACAGGTTATCGAGCGGCTTGCTTTAAGGTTTTCTGAAGGTGTCACGGTATTAAGCTAGCTTGCTGGCCTGCAGTTCGAGTCAAAAAAAAGCTGTTGAACTATAGAGCGAGGTCAATCGTACTTGCCGTAATTTTGGTTTTGCAACTGTTTGTCGGTGCCAAAAGGCCCTTTGAATGATTAAAAAAGCCATATACTACTGCCCGGGTAGCGAGCCCGAACGTAATGCTAACGTATCCGACTGTCGTTACATTTGAGAAATGTAACGCAACTCGTTCCAAATATGGCTAGATCAGGCATTGCGAATACGTGACCGCCGCCAACTGCATTGAAGTGATGGTTTCTTTAAAATTACGCCTAAAATTTCATTTCCTTAAGTGATTCATCACTTGAATTCCACATCTTAACGCCAGTGAATTTGAAATTAAATGAAATGGAACAATTATGACTGATTTTGTTGCAGTCTAGTGGGGAAAAAAGTTAAAAAAAGCTATTGGAAGATTATTTGTATGGGAAATCGCACGACCTCGAGTACAAGTCGTACCTATTAATTGAGATAAAATAAAATAAAATAAAATAACATTTCAAGCAGGCATTTCAAGTAAAAATCCATTTTAATGGTTCAATAATTCCGTGTTTACGCGTGGTTGCCATAGCGACAATTCCACCTAGCGGACTATTCCACCTAGCGGACTATTCCACTTGGCGGACAAATCCACCTGAAATAATCTATACACTGAATTAAAATTCGTGCGAGCGCGCGTCAGTGTCGAAGGAAGCCGAAGAGAGACGAGGTGTGAGGTCCCCTGGGATATATTTGCGGCGTTTGGCGGTCTGCCTGTGTCGGAGAGAGGCTGGAACTAGCATAGTTTGAGTGTGTTTTTCTCGAAAAGCATAGGTTTTGGGGAATTGAAAAACTGTGCGGAGAGGTCGCTAGGTATCAAGGAATGCACTGGAGGACTATGGTATTTGAGAGTGAGCAGATAAAGGAAGGATAAGGACGACTTTTACATAACAGAGCCGGATGTGTAGTGTTGTTGCCCAGGACCCTCACGGCCACTGAGCTTGTTGTCGAGTTACAAAAATGCTGTCATTCAATGAACATTGAAGATCGAGCTGTCAATAATGCACGTAAGTTACTGTAACAGATTTGTGACACACACTTTGTGCAATTTTCGATTCATTGACGATTTGATAAATAAACCAAATAAATATTTGTAGCTAATTTTTGAATTTTCGTTGCTATGATACTCCATTCGTCACAAATGATTTTCGGGGAAGTCCCAACAAATTAAACAAATAACGAGTGAGAAACTTTAATGATATATATATGACTCAATGGATCGTAAATATAAATATAAACAGATTTGATGAAATCTTAGTAGTATATAATACTTTTGTAAACAGACCCCAGTCGGTCAGTTTGACACATTTCAAAGCTAAGATTGTTTTTGAGGTCATCATAGTATAATCTAAATACTGTCATATTAATAATATATCTAGCCATGATCAGAACTGATTTTTCAATATTTAAATAATTCCTCCAGGCGGGGGAGGGGGGGGGGGGTACTTTTGTAAACAGACTCCAGTCGGTCAGTTTGACACATTTCAAAGCTAAGATTGTTTTTGAGGTCATCATAGCATAATCTAAATACTGTCATATTAATAATATATCTAGCCATGATCAGAACTGATTTTTCAATATTTAAATAATTCCTCCAGGCGGGGGAGGGGGGGGGGGTACTTTTGTAAACAGACTCCAGTCGGTCAGTTTGACACATTTCAAAGCTAAGATTGTTTTTGAGGTCATCATAGTATAATCTAAATACTGTCATATTAATAATATATCTAGCCATGATCAGAACTGATTTTTCAATATTTAAATAATTCTTCCAGGCGGGGGAGGGGGGGGGGGGGTACTTTTGTAAACAGACTCCAGTCGGTCAGTTTGACACATTTCAAAGCTACTCAGGAATATTAAGGCATGGGTCAACCACGACCACGCCCATCATAAGTATAAACAGGTAAAACTCAAGTAGATTATTTCTAAAATCTTTGAGCTTACGACAAATCATGAACAACAATCAGTTATACGATTTTGTCAACATGGTTGCCATGGCGATAGCATCTCTGACCTTTGAACTTAGAATTAGATAAATTTAATACAAGGCTTCGGGAGTATCGCAGGATGCATGAATATAATATTATTAACTAGTGAGACATATGTAGTATACCATGTACTTTAACACTCCAATTAGACATTTTGGACAAATAATCTTTAACGCTTGTAAATTGAGAGTATCAAATTACATTATCACCTTAAACAGCTTTACTGAATTTTTTTCCAATTTTTCCAATTGGACCAAGAACCTTGGTAATAAATCTGATTGTTATACATGAAAATATCTGGCATACGAAAACTATTTCCCATCCTCCACAAGCCTTTTATATAAAATCAAGTAAATAGAGTTCAAAGGTCACATTGCACATTTCCATGGAAACTGTCACATAAAATTGTTAAGGTTTACACCCTTTGGTATTTGTCCAAGTTTTGTGCAAAAATCCTAAAAAGCCAAAAAGATAGACTACCCCCTATTGATTTGGAGCTGGCCCTTTGAGACCCATGCCTAAACTCCCCTGAGTAAGATTGTTTTTGAGGTCATCATAGTATAATCTAAATACTGTCATATTAATAATATATCTAGCCATGATGGTGTAAGCATGCACCTGACCGAGGGAAATGTATGTCAAACTGATTTGTCACCCATGCAGGTGTAGACGTGCAATTTTGTGGAACTTAGAACGCAGAACATTCTACATGCATGCTAACAACAACAACAGCATATCCTGTAACTTAGACACACATCTCGAGCATGTTTCAGGTCTGGGTTAAACCAACCACAAAGATTTTGAGGTTGTCCTATAAAAAGTTACACGTACATTCTCACAGTTCTAAGAATTATGGAATGTTCTCAAGCATGTTAAGGCTTGGGTCTTAGTTATTTCTTAGTTACTCAAAGGATAATCAACCTCTCAAGCTTAAACGATTTCTCGAAAGCGTCACGCTGATTAAGGCATAATCTTTGTCACGTGACAAGACACGTGGTCAAGAAATTAAGAAAACTTCAACTAAAAATGGGCCAGATAGAAACTATACACAAATTAACGAATAGGACGTTATCAAATGACATTCATAGACGTCTTTCAAATTCTGCCTGGAATGGTTGTCCACCATTGTTTGTTAAGGGGATAATCCATAAAACAGGTCACGTGACCAAGTCATGAGTTTGCATTTATTTATTTTTCTCCTTACTGCAACACTGGGGACATCCATTCCGGACGGTTTCTTGTTTGCCCTTTTATCCTTAAAGATCACATATCAAAAACAATTGATAACAAAAGTGCAGATACAGTCGGCCCATTTTCAAATTTCTGTTTTTCCATGCCATGCAGAAAATGTTAAGGAACCTTAATTCTCACTTTAGGCCCAACGTTAAGCTTTCCACGTTAAAACACGAACGAGACATTGAAATTAATGTGATTTCCCCAGTCCCTGTAAAGAGCCAGGCCTTAACATGCTTGAGTTGGAAAACTCACTAACAGAAGCCGAAGCTGAACAGCAGCTTGTCTCTCCTATTTCGCTACTTATTACGGCAAAGTCCCACTCCTCCGTCAAAACATGTCAGTATCTTTCGAATATTTGGTAGAAACCCGTGCAGGCCCATAACATACTTGAGATTGCAATGCGCGCGCGGAACAAGACACTTAGTTTGACACTAGCCACGCGCGCATGTATATATATACATATATATATATAAACGTTAACGTACTCGATCTAGATCCTCTTATCTCTTGCAGCGATCAGTCGAAGTGCCTCTCGACCAATTCGGCCTCGGCGCTCGAGGCAGTGGAAAGGTGGAACCGCCAAGGCTGGGGGAATTGGCTCCTCAGGGAGACCAGCGCCACGATCTTGGCATCGTGGTTTGGCTGCTGGTCTACCACGTTGGCCACCTTTCTCATCTGTTCCCAGAACTGGGACCAACCACTGGTGAGTTTGACCGTCTTCAACGCCGGCACGAGCTTAGCCAGCCGTCCTACTTGCCTTATGCAGGCCACCCTGTTCCGCCCGCAACAGAGGAGCGTGCACAAGAGGTCGGTGACCTGCCGCGCCTTTCTCGTTGCAGCTTCGTTTGCCCTGCTGTGCTGGGGAAACAGGTCGGAGATTTCGGAGCAGCTGTCAAGCACGACGGTCAGGCGACACTGCTTGGTGGATGCCGTGGTCACGCTGTTCGCAACAGCCGCGGCCTTGCCCTGGAAGAAGGCACATACCGCGCACCGTGGAAGGCGTGCACAGGTTGGGGTCCCTTGAAATGTAGAGGAACAGTACAGTTAGAAAATGCTAATCGCCATGACAAATTGCGTGAAAATTGATGACTCAATGTTGAGAAGTTAAATGGAATATCTAAAAACAAAGAAGTCTGTCTGTCGTCAACTAGGACTGTTTTCATTAACTTTGCCACTTGTAACGTGCTTGAGTCGACTAATCGCAATGTGCACGTACCGTCACGGGATCGCGGTGGTCCGGCCTGCTGCCTCCAAGGACACTGTTCGTCCCGGCAGGAGCACTCATCTTTGCACGCTTGCCAGAGGCCGTCCAGTGCCTTTGCAGCGCTGTCTGTCTGCGCGGCGCTCAAGCGGGCATCTTCTGCTGGCTGCGGGGCTCGCGCTGGACGAGCTGCTGGTGCCTGTTGGTGCAATCGAAGAAGAGGTCGTGAATACATTGATACGTGAGTACTATACATTACAAATTGAGAGTGGAACTGTGCGTTGGCCATGTCAATCATTCTAAAACGACTAGACTGAGAAGAAGTTATAATGCTCTCTAATACTACGTAGTTAGCGACATTGATGTTGTCACCCATAATTAGAAATTGAGATCTTATTCTATACCTGTGGAGCCAGCGGTTGGTGGTTCTCCATGTACTCTACGAGGGCCCGCAAGGACTGCTGGTCCGGAAAGACGTCCCGTCGCATCCCAGGTACGCCCTCCGGGATGATCAGACTCTCTGCGGTGGGACCCCCGGGGGGTGCCGAGTCGACCGTCTCGCTCTGGCCGCTGTCACCGGCTGTCGTCGTCGCCGTCGCCGCTCTCCTCATCCGCGGTGCCCGACGTGCCCGACGTGCTGCCCGTGCGACTACGGGCACGGCTTCCCCCTCCACTGCTTGCGGAGCGACAACGGCTTCCGCCGGAGGGGTGGAGGTGTCGGCCCACCTGCACAGGTACTCCTCCAGGACCTCTTCTGATATGGGGCTGGTCCCCGAGGGTTGCTTCCCGAGGTTGTCCAGCACCTCGGACGGCAGGGGAGCCTGGTCGATGGCCTCCGCCTGGTCCCCGTCTCCCTCGGAAGTTCCCTCCGTGTCGCTCGAACTGTCTTCCAAAGGGCCGTCCCACACCTCCTCGCACCGGCGACTCACTGTCTCTGAAAGAAGTTTCAGCGATGGGCAGTCTATCCCCTCGAAGGTGGAGAAGTTGACCCCAAACTCCAACATTGCAGACATGAGGTACAGGGGGAGGTAATTCCTTCTGTGTCTGTACTTTATGGCGGCGAACCTGTAATTCAGCACGGATGCCAAAGTCAGCCCGACCCCCGAAACGTGCCGCTGCGAGGTCAGGCAGGCGATGTCCTGGATGGCCAGCCGCCTGAAGGAGAGGTTGGTTGCCCTGGATGTAACGATGATGTTGCCTGGCAGGAAGCCTCCGTGCGAGGCTGTTACCAGGCGCCTGGGATAGCCGTGCGTTAGCTGGGGACAGGCAGGGCTCCACGAGGGTGCACCCCAGATCATCACGTTTCCAAATCTGAACGTGGTGGACAGAGCGATGAATTAGTGGTTACAAGAAGGTTTTCTCCACTTTCGCATCCTCACCCATAATCCTTTGCGGATGGAATATGGCCGGATAAAATGTCATTCAACCTTGATTATTGTGATCAATGTAATAGCGCAAAGGATTATGGGCGAGGAGGCGAAAGTGGTGCCACATAGGTAAGTTTAACCGAATTAAGTTTAAAGTCATTTCCAGTTTTCATCGATTTTCATCCAATTGCAAGTGCCCCTTTAATGTAATATAATATTGAATTACATCCGTTACCTGTCTTGGCGCACGAGCCCCACGTTGCCGTCAAGTTTGTCGTCGCTGCACACGAGCATTGGAGCCACCGAAGTTCCCTCCCGCTCGAAGAGCTCTCTCTTGTCGATCCCGGCGTGGGCGTGGTCCTGGCCGGTCTGGGTCTGGGTCTGGGTCTGGGTACCGTCCGCGTTCGCGTCCCGTCCACTGCGGGCCCACGGAGCAAGCCTCTCTTTTATGTAGGCTATCGCCTCTCTCTGGTTTTCGAGCCTAACCAAGCCCTCTGGACATTCTTCCCCCGGGGGGGTCACGTGACACGGCAGCGTCAGGCTGTCCAGAAGCTGCAGTCGAAAGTTGAACGCCAGAGGTTCGTCGCGCGATTTGGCGAACGCCAGTGGGAAGTATGGTTCGATCGTCTCGGCCCTCGCAAGGTCAATGTTGCGGTAGTCGCACGCGTCCAGCACCAAACCGGATAGTGGCGCTTCGTCGTCTACCACCATACTGTCGTGGTCTTGGCTTTCGTCCACCTCCTCTTCATCCTCATGCGCGGTACTTTGTACCAAGAAAAATTAAAAAGACACAGTTGTTTTTACGAGAATTTTGTGCATGCAATCGCGTGCTGTGTTGTGTTGACCGTTACGTAAGCCAACGCTGGAATTTGAGAGACGCGCAATTATAAAACACTATGGAAAACGCTTCTACACCAAGCGCGTAGAGGGCGCGTTACATTTCATGTACTTTATAAATATAGATAGATGGAGATCAAATACAGAAATAACGATATCTATCCTATACCTTGAGTCCACTCCACATTGTCCATCTAGGTAAGGCATCGGGTTGGTATGTGTAGGTGCTGCAGGTGTTTCCGGGCTGGCAAAGACCGAAAAATGGTACATGTAAAGCTCAGTTATGGACTTATCTTAGGGAGGGCCGGTCATTTAAAAATCATCACTGAATACTAAAACTATTAGTAAAGAATAATATCCCAATTAAAAAAGAAACGATGATTTAGCCATGAAGATGTACAAGAAAATACCGGCAAATATTGTCCCAATAAAATGATGTAATTCCTGCTGTATTCCTATAATCCTGAAGATCGATACAGAATTTCTAAGATCCCGGTTGAAACTGTAATATTTAGAGCAGAGTGAAAAATAATCGTAATCACCTGTCGCAGTCGTCGTAGTCCCCTGGTTGGGATGGGCCGTCTAGGAGCGCTGGCCTACGTGGGCAGCTGGAGAAAGAAACGACATGCAGTCGGTAAGTCGTGGAAATTGTGTCTAACTTTATGATTATTAAATCACCGAACAAAAAGATCGACAAAAACCGTAGAAAAATTTTTAGAACAAACTTAGGAAAACAAACCATTATAGTGTTATGGCTTCTGACATATGGAAAGAAATTCCAACTAACCTAAAAGATATTATAAAAACACTTCCTTACTCAAAAAGAAAACTAAGGCGGTGTTGTTACAAAGACAAAGCCGCCTCACTAATACTTGCAGTCGTCTATAGGGATTTTCCCCTAGCTTGACAGAACTAGTAGCGCTGACTCAGCTGATTGGCGATGAACTTTTTGCTGCCCATTAAATTCGTAAAAATCACCTTTCATCTCATCTAAAACCCCAGGCAATTAATCTGTACTCTGTGTGTGATTTGTATACATTTATATTATGAGGCCTTCTCGTTCAGCTCGTTCCAAAATACAACATAAAATGACGAGTGGCTAACACGAAAACCTCCAGTTAATTTAGCCTGATCTAGGCATTGAAAATAGGATAAATAGACAAAATTACAAATATATACGCACACATTTTAGTGTAACTAAAACTACCTTTTGTAATTTCAAATCACAAAATGTACCGCTATGAAATGTAACTTGTTTACTAAATAAAAATGTATCGTATTGCATTGTATTGTATTGTATATAGGGAGTCACGGTCCTTACCGCACTGAGCTGTCCGGCTGTGATTCCTCTGTTGACGAGCCACGCCTAGCACGCTTTGCAAAGCGATCCATCGGACCGCTTCCTGACATTTCACTATGCTATGAGCTGACGGTGTAAACACTGAGTTGTAAAACGGAGCACGACCTGTTTGCTCGAGTCACGCTGAATTCTACTGAGCTTGCACTTTTGCCGCGTAAGCTATTTTGCAGCCGTAGGGATTTCCCCCTTTATAGGTAGTTGCTGACTCAGCCGATTGGTGATGAACTTTTTGACTAATATGTTGTCTGTCTTTGAAAATTCGCTGTGCCCATTAAATTCGTAAAAATCACCTTTGATGTCATCTAAAACCCAGGCAATTATATCGGAATCAGTATTTCCGATTTTTGATTGTTGAAAATAGAAAGGAAAATAATATCTGGTACGATTTCTGGAGGTGTATTTTTTTTGCGTGATGTCGATTTAGGAGCCTCGCTTGCGCGCCAAATTCCAACGACAAACACATCTATAGTGTACCCGGCTCAGGCTAACTTTTAGTCTTGGGAATAGCCCTTTCCCTCCCCCTTTCGTAGCGAAAATGTACCGATTTAGTCGTATTTACCTCTCCTGAGAAACTATAACTACTGAATGGTTACAAATATCTTAGGCTTTTAAAATAAATTTGATTGGCATTGTGCACCACTTTCCATACAAACCTAATTTCAAAATATAGAGTAAAGGCAATTTTGATATAATTATAATATTGTAAATATTTTTGATATTATATATGTACAAATCATACCACAATGAATGTGTGAGTTACATGTATCAATTTGCTGAACAATGTGTTTTAATTTTAAAAATATGATTCGCATATTTCAGATATGATTTAATCTTACTGAAGTACCCATCAATGTAGCTAGCATTTTTCAAGATCAAGGAAAATAAAAAAGTCATGCTATGCTCAATAATTTTTTTATTTTATTTTTTTATTTTATTAGCTTCGCCATGGTGATACATGCATACTTTATTAACTTCATCCCTTTACAGGGCTTTTCAGAAGTAATTACATATAAATAATATGAAATAATATATATATATATATATATATAATATAAACACCTGAGGCAAATTGTCTTAAAGGTTCGTGGATCTTCGCAGTCATAGATACGTTCTAAGGATAAAAAATAGTATTTCAGCATTGCTGACTTAAATGAATTAATGAATACAATGCAAGCTGCGCTCTTTTTAAACGAAAAGTAAATAGTAAATAGATAGTAAACGAAACGAAACACCAAGCCCTGATTCTTGGAAACACCCAACATGTCTTCTCTTTTCGTGTGAAGGACTCAATTGACATTTTTGGTATGAACATAGATAACAGACTTAATTTTGACAACCACATATCTTCCCTTTGCAAGAAAATCAATAATCAGTTGAATGTAATGTTAAGGTTTAGAAACCTGATCTCTAAAGACACTTTGGTTAAATTGTGTAAGGCCTTTATTCTACCACATTTTCACTATTGCTCATCAGTCTGGCATTTCTGCGGCGCGCGTAATACTGATAAAATAGAATCGCTAAATAAGCGTATACTTAGATTTATTCTACAGGACTCTGAATCTCCCTACAGCATATTACTAGATAAGGTTAACTCTACTTCTCTATATAATAGGCGTTTACGTAATTTTCAAATCTTATTGTACACTGAAAACAAAATTGGCAGGTGGGTTGAGTAGATTCAAGTTGCCGGCTTGGTAACCGCGTTCGCCTCTTTTGGGGCGAGCGAGGTCGCTGAGCTAGTTTGCTATAGTATAGACTAGAGTCGACGTTTATAAAGTCTTACCAATGAAGGATGCTGAATTTCACTATTAATACATGTCCCTTATAATAGAGGTTCCCATAGATTGTGTCAAATCAAAACAAACATTGTAAATTCTGGTATACCGATAAAAAGTTCAAGGGGAATATGGTTAATTCAGTTTTTACAACGAGAAAAAAAACTTGTAACGGGAGATCGTTCAATGAGCTGAGCTTAAAATGTTGTAATGTTCTTAAAATGTTGTTAAAATACTCATATACGTGTCAAAAGACTTCACTGCAGCTCCTTTTAAATATCTTTACTAAACAGCGTGTATTGGCCAGTGTGTCTTATAGTCCAGTGATTGTTTCACAGGTTTATCGAGCGGCTTGCTTTAAGGTTTTCTGAAGGTGTCACGGTATTAAGCTTGCTGGCCTGCAGTTCGAGTCAAAAAATTATGACTGATTTTGTTGCCAGTCTAGTGGGGAAAAAAGTTTAAAAAAAGCTATTGGAAGATTATTTGTATGGGATAAAATAAAATAATATTTCAAGCAGGCATTTCAAGTAAAAATCCATTTTAATGGTTCAATAATTCCGTGTTTACGCGTGGTTGCTATAGCGACGATTCCACCTAGCGGACTATTCCACCTAGCGGACTATTCCACCTAGCGGACTATTCCACATGTACATGTACATGTACATGTACACGTACAATTATGATTGATTGATTGATTGATTGATAGATAGATAGATAGATAGATAGATAGATAGACAACTTTATTTATCTTCGATATGTGCTATGAGATTACGAAAAAAATAAATCGATTTATCTGATAAGTGCTTAATCCTATGTGTCCGTGCTGAGTCCTGCAGCCAGGGCCGGCTGTTTCAGTAATATGGACATTATATGTTCCTTCCTTCCTTTTGAAAAGAGACCATTACATTCTAACATATAGTCAGTGGCAGACGCAGAATTATCAAGGCCCAGAGGATTCGAACCCCTAATTCGTCAGGGCTAGCCCGAGAATCACACCAAGTTGGTCTTTGTGAACATTTTCTGCGTCAAGTGTTTGCACTGTATAGTTTAGAATCAATAACACCAGACACTGACAACAATCTTGTAAAGTTTAATGAACAACATTCATTTATTAACAGTACACAGCTAAAAAGCGTTGACTTGCGATAACTTTGAACACTCAAATCTCTTCGCAAGTTGAGGCAACTTGCGAAGAAACTTGCGCGTGCTTGTGATTCGTTTGAACGGTACAAACGCAAGTTACCACAAGTAAACTTGCGTTCTCGTTCGAGGCGGGCTTAACTTAAAAGCAGAGCGACCCTAGTTTTATCTAAGTGGTTTGTCCAGGGTGCTAGACTCTTCAACCAGACCAACGAATTCTCCTGGGCTGAACTGATGTTCTGTTTTGTCGGGGCGCACCTCCAGGTCAGAGGATCTTTGGACCATTGACTGTGTGTCACTAGAACATTAAAAAGTCGCAAAATCAGGGGGAAAAGCGCAAATCCTTGGAAAAAAATGAATCGATTTGGAAAAAAATAAATCGATTTGGAAAAAAAATAAATCGATTTGGAAAAAAATAAAACGATTTCGAAGAAAATCGTTTGATTCATTCAGGGGTTTAGGGTTTGGTTATTAACCCGATCAAAAGGGTTGGCCACTTTGCTAAATAATAATCCGTAAGACAAGACAGAAATATTGAAATAATGTCTTTCCAATGTCAAATCCTACTATGCATTTCATAGTTGAAATACCGGTGTTTTTTTTTAATTTTAAAAACTCTTCCAAATCTACAAGCTCTGAAATGCAATTTTTAGAGATCTGGAGTTGTTTCATTAACACAACAAAACTGTATTTTCAGTAAAATAGCTTGCACAAAAATTTTCGGCCCCCCTTTTCCCATGCATGAAAATATCTGCCCCCCCCCCCCCCCCCCCCATATTTCCACCAGGCCCCCCCCCCCCCCCCCTCACGGTAATTAACGACTGGTCCCTAATAAGTTTTATATTTGGTTATATACAAAGCCAAAACAAACATTGAAATATATAAACTGTAAATTATTACGTGTAAGGTCAGGAAATTTCATTCCCATTGCTGGGGTGGTCTGGTCATTGTGAAATGGTTAAGCTTAGTGGGAAAAACCAAAGGCCTTAATGATGACAAGATCATGGTACTATTTCAAATTGATGTCTACCGGTATAGTAAAATCTTGGCCGGCAAGATGAATACTCTAGATGTTAAGTGCAAGAGACGCAATCTCAACAACTGTCAATCAAAGCAAGCCAAGCACACATACACTACCTCAACGACTATCAATACTATATGCTATCATTCAAGACGACACAGCTTTAAGAACTGTCAAAACATTTGACAAGCAGACAAGACACAGCTTTAACAACTCTCAATATAGACGTGCGACAGGCAGCATGTAATTTAGACCATACATATAGGGTGCTCAGACAAATTGTACTACATTAATTATGAGGGCAATATCACACACTAGGGCCGTCTAACTAACCACATCAAAGTAAAGACTTGTGGCAAGAGACCATTAGATAATTAGGAGACATGTAAGGTCAGGAAATTTCATTCCCATTGCTGGGGTGGTCTGGTCATTGTGAAATGGTTAAGCTTAGTGGGAAAAACCAAAGGCCTTAATGATGACAAGATCATGGTACTATTTCAAATTGATGTCTACCGGTATAGTAAAATCTTGGCCGGCAAGATGAATACTCTAGATGTTAAGTGCAAGAGACGCAATCTCAACAACTGTCAATCAAAGCAAGCCAAGCACACATACACTACCTCAACGACTATCAATACTATATGCTATCATTCAAGACGACACAGCTTTAAGAACTGTCAAAACATTTGACAAGCAGACAAGACACAGCTTTAACAACTCTCAATATAGACGTGCGACAGGCAGCATGTAATTTAGACCATACATATAGGGTGCTCAGACAAATTGTACTACATTAATTATGAGGGCAATATCACACACTAGGGCCGTCTAACTAACCACATCAAAGTAAAGACTTGTGGCAAGAGACCATTAGATAATTAGGAGACATGTAAGGTCAGGAAATTTCATTCCCATTGCTGGGGTGGTCTGGTCATTGTGAAATGGTTAAGCTTAGTGGGAAAAACCAAAGGCCTTAATGATGACAAGATCATGGTACTATTTCAAATTGATGTCTACCGGTATAGTAAAATCTTGGCCGGCAAGATGAATACTCTAGATGTTAAGTGCAAGAGACGCAATCTCAACAACTGTCAATCAAAGCAAGCCAAGCACACATACACTACCTCAACGACTATCAATACTATATGCTATCATTCAAGACGACACAGCTTTAAGAACTGTCAAAACATTTGACAAGCAGACAAGACACAGCTTTAACAACTCTCAATATAGACGTGCGACAGGCAGCATGTAATTTAGACCATACATATAGGGTGCTCAGACAAATTGTACTACATTAATTATGAGGGCAATATCACACACTAGGGCCGTCTAACTAACCACATCAAAGTAAAGACTTGTGGCAAGAGACCATTAGATAATTAGGAGACATGTAAGGTCAGGAAATTTCATTCCCATTGCTGGGGTGGTCTGGTCATTGTGAAATGGTTAAGCTTAGTGGGAAAAACCAAAGGCCTTAATGATGACAAGATCATGGTACTATTTCAAATTGATGTCTACCGGTATAGTAAAATCTTGGCCGGCAAGATGAATACTCTAGATGTTAAGTGCAAGAGACGCAATCTCAACAACTGTCAATCAAAGCAAGCCAAGCACACATACACTACCTCAACGACTATCAATACTATATGCTAT
>NW_028139768.1:0-45489 GCF_965202585.1 Thalia democratica | reverse complement strand
CAACCATAAATAGTTAGATGTCAATACAAAACACATGTTTATGCTAGTAAGTTATCACGCAAAAACTTTTATATTTTCAGACTTATTTTCACCAGGTACTTTCTGATGGCGGAAATAATAGTCACCGATTTGAATTTAAGAAAAGGCAATTGACGTTTTTATTGACGATGGAAATTTTACAGCCTTTTCTTACCCCGTTATTAAGTGGCTGTAAGCTGTAAAATTCCCATGCACTTGGCGAGTATAATTTAAAATTACCTATGACAAAATGTAAGACGTGCTATTTCATTTTAACTATGCGATTCTACATCTTGTATACATAATTTAATCTAATTTAGAAACTAAAACAAAACTTTTTAAAGTAAAATCAAAAAGTATATTTACATTTTAGTACGTACTTTTATCATTAGTAGTAAACTATATTAAGTATTATTTTGGTTAATCATAAATATATAACTTTAATAAAAAGCTAAGTAATAATCAAGTTTTGAAAATATATACCATCGGGTATTAACTAAAAACATATACTCATATTACGATCACATAGAAAACGGTTTAAAATCAAAACATTACAATAAAAACTGTGAAAATTATTTTTACGCTTACAGTTTTTAGTACAATACCATATATCAATAACTCAACCGACTGTTGGAACTCGCTATGGACGAAGGTCTGTCCTCGCCGAACGAATTGGTCAACAGTTCAAACTGGTTGGTCACTTGTGCCATGTCCTGCTGAAACTGCTTGCTGCTACCTGATTCTATCGTGCTTGTACGTGATAGAGAGTCTGCAAGTATTGTGAATATTGTAGAAAAAAATTTTAAGTTCACAGCTAAAAGCAACGTTTTTAATTTTTTTAATCAGTTTAGGTGTTCTTTTAAATTTGAAAGGCTTATGTAAAAAAATAAACTTTATAATGCAGTTGAAATTTTAAAATATAGATAACTTAATAACTTTTAATGCTAAGTTATTGTAAACTCTGATGTTTCACAATTGTGATTTGATTAATACCCATTATTAATGCGTACTGTAAAAATAATTTCAGCTTATAGTTTTAACAAAGTGCATTTGCAACTTATAAGTCTAGTAGTGAAATCAATTTAAATCAAAAATTATTCTTAAACCCATTGCCAAATAAAAATGATATGAGGTGAAACAAAACATATTTAAGTTATTCATATTATCTAGCAAATAGTATTAACACTATATTAAACTAAAATAGGTTAATACAATTTAAAATATTTCCAAGAACTTTTCTGAGGTTTTTACAAAAAATAAAATTGCTTACATACAAAAAACTTAGATAGAAAATTTAAAAACAAATCTAGTTGTACTGTTAATCAAAATTTAAAATATTTGTAAATTATAAGCAAAACCTTACTACTGTTTTGATGAATGTACGATTTGGTGTTGATGGCATGTTAATAGCAATTATTAATGTTTGTCGCAGTTAAAAATACTAAACATACATTTTACTATAGCAAGTAAATCGCACAAACACGCTAAATAACTTAACATAAAATACCACTGAAAACTGGTGAAGCAAATCAACTCAGCTGCTTAATACGCAACGCGTTGACGTGTTTATACAATTTGCAAACGTCAAATGATTTGGATAAAAACCAAAACTACTTGGTACACAACACAACAAGTTAATAAAAACTCATTAACAGCCGATGGACATTTCAAAACACAACTTAGTTACTTGAAAACAATCAAATATAGCTCAATGCTTTTTAAATAAGTCTACTGCTGAATGATTTGATAAAAAGTGTAAAAAATTGTTTAAATTTAATAAATCATAGTATACAGATGTAACATATATTAAGCCGCAACATTGAACTTGGGACAAATCTAAGTAAAGTTGAGTGCATAATACCATTGTTATGCGATTGGAAGCACATCAATGGCGTTGTTATGTGAATGTGCGCCATTCATTCGCGTGTATAAAGTATTTCATTGACAACTAATTCAAAGGTGCATATAAAACTCATGGAAAACGTGTTAACCATACTGTTTATTATTTCTTGCGTAATAATGAATTTAAAAGAAAGTAATTCTCAACTTAACAAGCAAACAGTTATAAAATTTTCTTAATAAATCAAACAGAATGTAAAATAGGTGTTTACTTTTTTGGATTATCCTGATGAAAAATCATTGGTTGCAAAATTTAGCTACATAATTTCGTATAAAAATTTTCGTAAAAGTGCATCAACACAAACGAGCAACGTAATACATTATAACATTATATTAATTTTTAAACAAATAGTTTACCATCGTAATCTGTGATATTTCCCAGCATCATTGTGTTGGCGCTGGTAGTACTTCCAACTTCTGACATTGCATCACTACAAAAAGTATATATATAAGCTAATTTGACTTTAAAAAAATATTTATTTATTCTTTCGAGACTTGAAAGAATAAATATATTATTTCTCCTCCAGTAGTTTAAATATCTTTATTTGTTTTCTAAAAATAAAATCATATAGTTTTAAAAAAATTATAACAAAAATAACTTAACTTTTTAAAAGAAGTGTATTTAAACAAAAAGCCATTTTAAAGTTTGTTTAAAGCAATTACTTGCTGAAACAGTGAAAAAACAACATGAATATCAAAAATTACGTGACTACTTTTAAATTACTTAATCACATACAAGATAAACAGAATGTGTTCTTAACATAACTTAGGCATGATAAATCTATTTATATCACAGTGCGTTTAACAAACATTTTAGCCTTCAAGAACAATATTACAACCATTTTTGGTCAAAAAAAACTTATTAAGAAAGTCAGAAACAGCACATTTTCGAACTTAAGGCTAGTATTGTATTTGTGGTAAACTGACCCGGGTCTGGGTTTCCCCTCGTAAGTGGAGGTAGTGTACACGGTGACGGTTGCCGACTTCAGCCTCTTCGTCAGCGGCTTCATCTTCAGCACGAGCTTCTGCGACGGGATGTCTCTGACCAACGTGGAAAAGTCAATCCTGGATGTTGCGATCGCTTTGCGCTTTCCCGATTGCGTTTCCTAACAAACAAGCATGTGTGAGTCGCCATTAAAAAAATGCAACTAAAACAGAACTTTCCACTTTACACAAACTACTAAAACAAATTATAGCAGCTATATTTAGCAAAAAAAAAAAAATTTTTATTTATAATGATAAAAAACATCAAGATAACTACAAATTTTTGCTCTAAGATTTTTTTTTTAATAATACAAATATTATTCTAACATTATCCAGCACGAGGATCCAGTCTTTCTTTTCAAACATTCTGCCGTTCCTGGCAACCCTGCTGGGTTTCTCTTTGAACAGGGTGATCAGCACATCGATGAAGTCATCGCTCGTCCAATTGACCATTCCCTTGCACGAGTCCGTCATGCTGGGGTGCCAGCTTCGCGCCTGAATAATTAGGTCGAGTTTTTTACACAAAATTAAAGCTCTTTGTAACAAACTTAAACATTTAGTGCATGATTGATTAGAAATTTTTTTGACAGACTGAATATATTTTTTTTATTTTTAGTTTCTACAGTCTTAAACGTATTGTGAGTTACTTTTTTTCGCAACAAACCTTTATTTTTTTATGTTTATTTTATACAGTGTTCAAATGATTCAAAAGTTAGTTTACTAACGGAATATTTTAAATATACTTCTTTTTAATGCTGTACTTAACAACATTACTTTCTCACGTAAACGATTATGTTTTCTAAATAAAAATTCATTTAGGCAATCAAAATATTAACAATATTTAATTAATTGTTTTTATTGATTTTTAACAAATCTCACCCGAGTAGTTTCTTTTCTCTTTCTTCTGTTGAGTGATACGCATATTTTGTATGGCTGCCTGAAAATCGATTGTAAAATTTATGATGCATTGTTAAAGGAGGTTTTCTATTTGATTGAAGATTTTTCCAAAAAAAGACTTTCAATTGATCAAAGTTTTTTTTGAGTTAAGAGAAAAGTTAATTATAACAATAAAATGTATCAGTCAATACTATTGGCATAAGGCTTTAATTAAAATTATCAACTCTCTCCTTTAAAAGTACGACAACTTTACCATAGTTATTCATAAAACTTTGTTGATAAAAACAAAACAAAAACAAACCATTTATCTGTTCCGACGACTTCTGTTTTGTCGAGGTTGACAGTGAACTTGTACTTGTAGGCATCCTTGCTTTTGTTTTTAATTGAACGAAACATTTGTGTTCATGGGAAGTGAGTGTGTTTGTTAAAAGTTAAAAAGGCATGCAATTGACTAGCTGCTGAGTACTTTTATTATTAACTTTCATAAGGTTTTATAGACAATTATATAAATTTCAAACATTTTCATCATAAATATTAAAGCAGATTAAGAGTTTGATTTACTTTTTTACACCTTGAAAATTATTTTTTATAACAAATAAACAGTTTATCTAACCATCAACTTTACTTATAAAATAAGTAGGATGAAATATTCCACTTTAATTAAATGAATAATTTATAATAACTTGCTTTTTGTAGAACAGCAGCACAGCAATAAAAAACAATTGCAATTTTAAAATCAACTTACAACATAATACAACTGTTTATAAATAAAAGAAAAAAGAAAACTGAACTTGTGTGAAGAAAACAAAGATAACAAAATATAATTGTTGTATCTTAATAACAATTTGTCATAAAAAGTTTATACTAAAGTACCAGAAATAATATTCAGAATTTAATAACACTAACTTAAATTTTAATATGGTTTTCTTGAAATTGCAAATAATCAAATAATCTCCAAAGCATGATTGGTAAATCATAATTGCAACTTGGAATGGATATAGATATAAACATTATCATTAGTGGTGAAAAGCATTAAAAGTTTCATTAAATTGTACAAACTTTAAATATTTAAAAGTCAAAATATAAAAGCAGAAACATAAATTAGGAGTATATTTTAAAGACTTTTTAAAAATTTTATACTATTTGGTATTCAAAGTTTAGAACTTCATACAGTTAAAAATAAAATATTTATAATAAAAAAATTTTTGGATTGTATAAAATATTGAAATGAAAACTTTATTGAAATAAGTATATTAAAATCATTATAAATTACTACAATGCAACACAGTTAGCACTAAGTTATTTAGGTGGTATTTTTAACAATGAGCGAATGAATTTTTTAAATATTATATTAATGAAAAACTAGTAGTAAATTACTATAAGCAGAGTTTGAATAACTGATTGATAAAATTAAAGAACTTGTCAAGTTTTCAATGTATTTTTACAAACCAGCTTTTAGGTTTTTCTAATTGCATAGATTAAGCACTAAGGCAAGCTACAACAGTGTACCTAATAAAACATAAAACTGAATCAAAATTATAATTATAAGTAAAACAGTGATACTTATGCTGAACCTTTTAGCTTAATCATAGCTCTGGTAATGTCATTCCAGAAAATTTTATTCCCATTCTGAATGAGTTGGTTTTCAGAATTGTAGTCTAAAGCACCTGCTTGCCACATGCTGAATCCTTTTATTCCTAAACTTATACCAACATCATACTTCAACCACAAGGTCCTGCTGTTGTCAAACCAAATCTGATGGTAGGCTCCGTCCATCTTCACAGTGAAATAGACTGACTGGGAATGTTCATTTAGCATTACTGGCACAGTGTTGTTCAACAAAATCTCCCAGATGTTGTTTTGACCTCTCTGGAGGTGACCCGCGCCTAGTATGAGGCAAATTTCATGGCCCGTGTTGTTTAAAAAGTACTCGCAGGTGAAGTCATAACCATACCAAGGAAGTGCTAGTACGAGTTGGTTTGGGTCAATTGAAACATTGTTGATGTACTGGTTGAGGCCTTGCTCTATCACAAACAATGGGCTGTTTGCTTGAGCTTGGAATATGTCAATGTTGGCGTCATAACCCATTACTATCATGTAATCAGTGTACTTTGCAATGCCAACATAATCAAAGCAGTAGAATGAAAGGCAGCCCGCTACAAAAGGAGAGTAGGGTATGTCAAATGTGACAATGTAGTTTGAGTTTGCAGCTTTGTATGCTTCTCTTGTTTCTTGAGTCAAGTCGACAATTGCCTGCTTGATTTCCGATGTGAAAGCAGCTCCTTCAATGTCCATGTTGACCCCGTCCAAAAAGTTGGAAACGGAATCGTTGAGCCAAGACTTGATCAGCTGCTGGCGAAAGCCATACTGCTCAAGAAGCGGAAAACTCTCTGTGTTGAGGCCTGCAAGCTGGGTGACTCTGACTTGATTGGCGTGCGCGTGACAGTATATTTCAGATATGTTTTGCGTCTTGCACACAATCACGTGGGTGATTTCGGTCCAGTTGTATTTCTTCCAGTCTTCCGTGGCTGCATCGCAGGAAAACACTACCAGCTCTTTTGCGTATGTTTTTGTCACTGGCTTGCACAGGTCTGCAGTTTTGCATGGGCACTTGGCATGGCATGTTGCTAAAATGGTGCAGATGATTGACAGTAAAAGAAAAGGTCTACAAGGTCCACTAACTGTTTTATAGTCCATTTTAAATAACTAAAAACAAATACATTTTAAAGTTATAAAACAGAATGTAATTAGAAAACTTGCAAAAGTATCATATTCTGAAATATAACTGTCTTTTTGAAAGCATTTTTATGAAATTTTTAAAACTTTTTGTTGTTAATTAATCTTGATACTTAATTTGATACTTTAATTATGACTACCTTCATTCCAAAACTTGTATAATTGGATTTTATTTATTTCACTATATTTGTTTATTACTATCAATAAAATATTACTTTCAATAATTAAAAAATAGCAATTTTAGTATAAGTAACTTTGTTCTATCTCATGCACTCAAAATTAAAAAATAAATTAAGTTTTATAGATTTAGTTTTTTTTTGCCTTGACTTCAAGATTAAAAAACCATGATTGAATTTATAAAAACCAATATTGGGTTTAATGTTTTAATTATATAGCTAAAAGCTATATTTTAAAAGATTTTGCTTTAAAATTGTGAAAAAAAAAAACTGTCATGTTAGGTGACAAAAAAAAAATATAATGTAAATTAAATTTTCATATTATAAAATATGTATAAGACTACTAATGATATTTAAAACATGAGCTTGTGTCAAACTAAACCTATTAAATAAAAAATACACAACTTTTATATACTTAAAAGAAACTATTTCAAAGAATTCAGTTATAAATTTTGTTTTAATTTTTTAGAGATTCAAATTATTATTAAGCTCTGGAGTTTATAACATTCATATATGTATACAATACATAAAGACTTAAAGTAGCTTACAAACCACATTTAAAATACTAATAAAAAACTAATAAAAACTAGCTAAAAACTTTAATATATTAACAAAAAACTTACTTAAACTAAATATTTATTAGAAGTATATGTAAACTTAAGTATTTTTTTTTTTTAAATGATAGAAAAAATATAAATAAATACTGTATAATACAAATAAAAATTAAATTAATCTTTTTGAACCCAAGTTTATAACTCTAAACGTAATACTTAATTTCAAAAGTATACTTAATACTTTAGTGGTAAAGAGTATACTTTGAAACTTAAATAATTAAAATATATATATATACTTCAGGGTTGCAACTCTTTCAGTTAAAAAACTGTATAGTAACCTTCAACTGTCCTGAGTCATTGTATTTTTTTTTTAATACTTTTTCTGAATCAATAATAATTTAGTTCTTCACCAAAATTGGTTATAAACAATTGAAATTAATACAACTAAATCTCATTAAAAATTTAAAAATACTGACAAAAAATTTTAAGAAACCTTTTTAAGAAACTATTTTAAGTTTTTATAAAAATGATAAAACTGCCCTGAGTCATCCTGAGTTTTAAAAAAATTCAAACTAGCCTGAGCTACCCTAAGTTATCCTGAGTGTGTGGCAAACCTGATACTTAAATTAAACTTTTGTAAAAAAATGCTTGTATCATGCCTAACTAAACCAACTTAACACTTTTTAAAATGTTATTTTTTGAAATTATTTTTATAAAGTTTGTTATAAAGCAGTAAAAATTTATTTACAAAACTGTTTATTATATTTACTTTAATGATCACTCAGTCTTATACAACTTTGATATGTTTTTTGAACTAACTGTTTGTATTAAGATTAAAATCATCAAAATCTTTAACAAAATACACTTAACTACTACACTTTTTAAACTTTATGAATATAAATTAAGTACTTTATATGCAAAGTATAACTGAGTAAGCTATCTTTAAAGCAAAAAAAAACTGTCCTAATTGACTAAAAATCAGTCTGATTTACATCATGCAGGGTTGCCACTCTTTAAGTGAAAAACTCTTCCCTGAGTTTTTTTTTAAACATAATTTTTTTATTATTTATTAAAAAATTAAAATGTTAATTCTAAAAATATTGAAGAATTAGCCGCAAGGCTAAAAAATTTCTAAATAAGCAGTTGAAAATTAATAAAACTAAATTTTTTGAACAAAATATTGAAACTGGATAAACTAAATCTCATTCTAAATCTAGAAAAAATGTCCATGAGAATTTTAAACAACCTTAAAACTTCACTGAAATTTTTAGAAAAAAACCAAAAATTCTCTGAGTTTCCCTGAATTTAAAGATAAAGGTAAAAATTCCCTGAGTTTCCCTGAGATTTTCTACAATTTGAAAATTCCTTGAGTTTCCCTCATCATGCTAGCCAGAGCTTTTTTAGTTGAAAAATAATAACTATTAAGTCAAAAACTTAAACAGGTTACTAATTAACAACCCTAAACACTTAAAAATACCAAAATAATAACAAAAAGACTTAAAATCACTTAAAAACAAGATTTTAAAATAATAAAAACTGGCCTGAGATTCTGGAAAAATTTAAAAAGTCTAAGTTTTTCAAAAATGTTTAAACCAACCTGAATAGTTTAATTATTTGGCAACTGTGTTATAAGCTAATTATTCAGATACATTCCAATTCAGAATCAAATTTCTATATTAAACAATCCATAAAAAACTATAAAGTTTTTTTTTTCTATATAAGACAACAAGCATAAAAAACAAAACTAAATAAAATGATTATTTTAAAATTTTTTGTTAGATTATAATATAGTCCCTTATATTTCAAAATGTAGCAAATGTTTTTTTTTTAACAAATTAGTTAAGAAATCAACAAAAAGCCAGTTTTCAATTTAGTAAACTAAAATTAATCTTAAGTTAATTCTGCTTGAATACATTAAGAATAGTTTAGAAATTGTATTTTGATAAAACCAGTTTCTTAAGTTATTATACTTAAGTTTATTAAATTATTGATATTTAACTTTCATATCTGTAACATATTTTTTAGCAGGATTTTTTTTGTAAAAAGTCAGTTCTTTTTGCTACAGCTATTTTTAGTCCTTGGCAGAATCAAATAAAACTTTTGAGTTATCCTTATTTCTGTTTTTACCAAATAATATTATAACTGAATGATATTAGCAAAGTTTACAGTTTTCAATTAAAGAATAACAAAAAAGGTTGTGCTTAATTATACAATAAAATATCATAAATTCACTGTACCCATTCAAAAAATAAAAAGACATTTTTTGCTTTAAAAACGTAAACAATTTACTGTTTAAACTTATTTTTTACCTATGCATTCACCATATTATAGTTAGCTGTAGTTAAAATATCAGTAGTAAAAATGTTTAACATTCCTTTTAAACTAGCATTTCTTTGTGTATGTTATGCAAATATAGAAATATGAACTACAAGTTTTTAGTACTAAAATGGCTTATTAAAGAAAAGTTTGATGGGCGTTGTAAAAAGTTAACTTAAATATATAACTTTTTCTATTTTTTTTTTATTATTAAAGTTAAAAAAGTAAGTCTCTTAAGACAGCTTTGCTTGATTTTTTGATTTTTAAATTTAGTTTAAATTTCTTATAAAGATGACTTAACTTTTAATTTTAACATTTCCGACTTTTTAAAAAGTAAATTTATCTGAACGTTTGTTTTAAACTTATTTATGATATCATCTTTAATATAGTCTTACTGATGTTGATATTTTAAAGGAAATAATAAAAAACTTACAAAAATTCTTCAACTTTTAAACATTTAACTTATGTTTCTACAACTTATATATAACTTACATCAACTTTTATATATTTTTTTAAAATTCTAAAATTGAAATATACTTGAGTTATAGTACTAAACAACTTACTTTAGAAGTACTTAACAACAGAGTTTCGAGAAACTCTTAAAGATACACTGAAAACTAAACATATGTTGATGGTTTTAATTTAATATCACGCTTAAATAATAGTATGGCGGTTTTGTTATAAAATCTGGCAACTATAGTTTACTTTACAACACACTATACTTTTAACTTAAAAAACTAGTTCAAAACTATTGTTAAACCTCACGTTATTCATTTGAATAATTTTTGGTAGATGCAGATTTTATTAAAACTATATTGGTTTAGTTATTTACATTTAATGACATTTAATTTTTTCAGTTCGTCCTTTATTTGTACTAAAATTTATATATATTGAGTGCTTATAATAGATTTGATCTTTAAAAACTCTACCAAAAAACGTTGAGCGAAATTTTAGCTGACAGAAAATATATTTCATAGAGCTTATATTTTGATTATTTAAAAAAAACCCAATATAAACTCTATGGATCCCAAAAAGGTCGATCTCAAAGTTTTTAGCTGACTACTTTTTAATGTAGCAATTGTCACTCAAACCCATTGTAACACATTTAAAACAATTTTGAGAAATGTTCACAGAGGCACTTCTTGATCAATAAAAATAAGAAAATTGACAAAAAGTAATAAACCTTAATGAAAAATCAGTTTAATTTTTTATATTTAAACGACTTTAATTAGTTCTAGTAGTTTCATTTTTAAAAACTTTTAAACACATTCCTACTAAATTAACACAGTAAAACGTTTGTCAGCCTAATAAATTGAGTACTGTGCAGATTGTTGTTATATAAATTAATTAGTCATTAAATCGGTTTCCTTCTACGATTTTTAGACAGCTTTTTTTGAAGTTATTCAAACTAATACTTGTATAATTTTGTTAGAAAAAGTTCTAAAACTTTAACAAATTTTTTTTAATTAAAATAAATTTATCATGCGTTTGATTCTAAATTTCTATAATTATAACTACTAACAACTGCTAAAAACTTGAGGTAAATTGCTTTACAAACCTAGAAAAGTTAAATTTTAAGTAATTTTTCAAAGTTCTTAGAAAATTATCCAGAATGAAGTCTCCTAAACAAATTCTGTAAAATTTTGCTCTTACGTATGACTATTTATTAGAATTAGAATATTATCAAAGTTTAGATGTTCTTAGAATTTTGTCCTACAGTATTTATTTATTAAGGGTCAATGTTTGTTTTTGTAAAAATAAAAGGTAAACTTTTGCGACATAGAGAGACCTGATTATTGTTTTAAAATTTACATAAATTGAATGTTACCCACTAACACGTAAGACAGTTAGCATATCTTTTTTAACGTTAAAAACTGTTTCTGTTTATTTAAACGAACTGTAAATCATAGTTGTACAAATAAAAACGCCTCCCCCGGAACGCAGTTCTATTTGCAGACAACATAAATCCATTCGTTTGCAGGTTTGTCTAGTTTAGGTTCTCTTATTTAAAAACATATATGTAGCCGCGAATTAAGTTGAATCAATTAATTAAATTTAGACCAATGATTAGACCTAGGGGCAAATATCCGATATCAGAATATAAAATAAGTATGGTAGTTTACCAGTTTAACTGCTTCTGTGAAGATAATGATGTCATAATGACTTAAAGGCGATTCGGCATCAGGATAAAAAAGCATATTCCAAAAAGTATTAATGAATTTTGTAAAACGAGCAATAAAGAAAATAAACCTATCAGAGAAGTAAATGCTTCAAAAAGATCTGCTATTGCAGAATACCTAGTTATCAATCTAGATTCTGCAAATAATTAAAACTTGAAAATATTTAAAAGTATTAAAGATTTTTTTAACATTTTTGATTTAATTAAATTTGAGGCTATATGTATTTAATTAAGAAAACCTAAATTGTGCAAACATAAAGATTTTGATTAAATTGTTTCTTTTATTTTCATAAATTGTTTTATAAGTTGTTACGTATGTTTTATTTATTTTTTAGGTTACATTGTAATTAAAATTAATTATGTACTATTAATTACCATTTGCTTTATCATTATTAATTTCACGTTGATTGCATTTTCACTATATAAGCTAGATTTGAAACTTTATTTTTATTGATTAGTAAACAACTGATGACTAATCATGAAATATATATTGTTATGAAATTTGAGTCTTTTGTATTTTTAAAAATATTTAAATTAGTCACTTTTGATTTAGAAATTCAAATATACTTTCAAGAAAAATTATAAAAATCAATTAACATTGTTTACATCTTAGTATTGAGCCATAAAATCAAGGCTTTTCAGTATTATATTTGCTAGCTCCTTTATAAATGCTTGCACAAAATTTTTAAAAATACTTTTTACCTGTATTAAATAAATAATTAAAAAATGCTTGGAGTTATAGGAATATTGAGTTAGATTAAAACTGTAGTTTGTCATTAAAACTTTTCTTACGCCTAACACACAACATTAAGAACAATATTTAAGAAAACACATATATGTATGTTGTGTATAAAAATATGAAAACCATAAATATAGTTTTTTGTATATTTTCTTTTATGACTAAAACATTCAGTTTTATAAATTTCGTTCACAAATTATCGCAAAGACCATTCATATTTAGATTTTCTGTAAAGTGTTTACTTCTTTTAAATCACTAAGTCTAGGTAATGTCATAAGCATAAAGTAACTTACTAAAGCTTTAAGTAACATAATTATCTTTAGATACATTGTTTACAACAATAATTTTATAAAAATAGAGGTTTAGTTTAATCTGTGTATGAAACGACTAACAAATATTTTTTAGTCATTATAATATTACTCAAATATAAGATTTTATCCTACTGATTTAAAATTATTCTTAGATTTATTAACAACAATTTTACAGGTTTTCGCAGCTGTTTCGTTGTCAAACTATGCGAGTAAGTTTTAATTTCTTACACATAAACGTGTAGTGAATTTTTATTGAAGCAGTTTAAAAACATTTAAAGTAAATACAAATTAAGCTTACAAACTTTACGTGAATTTTTTAATAATGTTTTAAAAACTTTAAAAATTAACTGCAGTATTAAGTTTTAAACAACTCTAAATTGCTTTTTACCTTCACTTAATTTATTTTTCATAAAAAAATATACATATTTATCTTTTATAGTAAATTAGATAACATAGGCATACAAAAAAGCTTTAAACACAACTTAAAAGCAACTTTTATTTTTTCTCAAAACGTCGCAGAATCAAGCTACGTCGCTACAACTTACAGCAACAAAGATTGCCAATTTAGTAACTGGTACGGGAGAATCCACTCTTACGAAAAAACGTGTGTCAGAATGTATTGGAGCGGAGCGGCCTGGTGGAAATCGTCTTCCCCTTGGTGCTTCCACAGCGACGGAAGTTGGGATTATTGTAAAAGTTAGTGAGTTCGCTGCTGATTTACAATAAAATGTATCGGTTAATTTGTTTACCAGTTTCATGAGATTCTGTTTAAGCAGTAAAACCGATTTTTTTTGAACTATTGATGCCTGCTATTTTTAATCAGTTTAATTAGAGTGACCAATCGTGAAACCCAAAAGAACAACGCAAACTTTATAAAACAACTAATAAAAAAGTCAAAACATATTCGTTTAAAATAATTTGGTCAACACGATCAAAAAGGTTTTAAAAGAATAGTTTTTGTTTAATGATAAACTTTAGTTGAAAGGCTTGAGGTAAATTAGGTAATTATATTAGGAAATAATAAAAATCTAAAAAATGCCTTTTAATCTTCAACAAGAAAAAAATATACAAAACGTATTTCCACATTGCAAAAGTGTACCATCTGCAGCTTACAGCTGGGAAATAGAGTTCGCCGAGCAGAACCACCTGATCAAGTCGGAATCGAGGAGGAAGGAGTACTACTTCGAGTACGGTTACTCGGGGACCACTTACGAGGACGCGAGGAGGACCTGCAGGCGCAAGGGAGCCGGCTGGGACGTGGCCAGCTTCCAGGCCAAGCCCTCCTACGAGAAGGACCAAAATGGCGGGGTGAGGTTCGCCAAAAGTGGCCAGGTGTTCGAAAAGTCCGTTGCGAACATCGTGTGAGTTGGTTTGAAATAAATAAGTTGTTAACGTCGCCCGCTTTGCAGAAATTTATAAAATAACCGCCATCGACTGGTTGATCATTCGTTTGATTTTTCACCTCTAACAGCCAAAATCGCCCGCTTTTGGAAACCCTGCGCTAACAGATACAATTTATATTTTTTAATAACTGTCTCGAAGCTGTAAAACATCAATATCTCTGTTTTTTGTGTCTCAGTAGATAATAACACTAAATGTGTATGAAATTATACGTCAAAAAATCAACAAAGCTTTTACTTTAATATTTTTTGCTTGAAGTTCAGAAAGACTTAGAAAAAGTTTACAACTCATTTATTATTACTATGTAATAGTTTTCTATTAGTGTATAATAAAAAGTTCAAGTAATGATATACCGTAATATTTTGAACACCAGAAACGCTCTGTGGCCGCTCATTGAAACATGGGACTCTTTTTGGGTGAGAAACGTGGAAGGTTCAAACTCCTGCTTGGATTTTTACAAGTGGCAAAGGAGTGCAACTAACTGCAACCAGCCGATGACCCAAATGAGCTGCTATGATTCGGACCCCAGCGCTTTCATGCAACAAAGTTGTGACCAGAAAAAAAGCTTCGTGTGCGAGAGAAGCTTGTCGTTGTACGATTGAAACATATCTGTTTTCAACTTTCTTCAGTCTGTATGCAATTGTAGTGATTATTTTTAACTTTTACAGAGTTCTCTAAAATGAACAACGATAAACTACTGACCAAAATTAAATCAATCGTAAACATTTAAATTTTATGAATTTTTTTTTGTGTATTTCGGTCAGAGTTACTTTCAATAAAGTGTATATAAAGTTATGTTGAAAACAATGTTTTTTTGGTTGTGAAGTTTTACGAAACTTGTTTTAATTTGTATAACAGATACAATACGAAATGAGATAATTTAACTTAAATAATTAAGTTTTTTTATTTTATCCATACGTGTACAAAGATTATGTTTTATAAATGTTACGTGGTTCAATGTTTTCTCAAGTTTTATTTTTATTTTATTGGATAAATTACATAAAAATAAAAGAGATGATGAGCTTTCAGTTTATTGTAAAAATAAAGTTGAACTTAAAAGATTGTTACGTTTTACAAAGTTATTCAAAATACTGAAAAAATCAAGGTAATCAATCCATAATAAAACAAAAGTTGTTTAAAAACTATTACTTTAATTATAATTTGTTTTTAAATTCAAATTGTTGTATTTTAAACTAGTTATCTCATATCAACAATAGTAATCAAGTCAATAAAATATAATAAAAATCAGACACGTAGCTAATTATGTTTCTAAAAGTTTGCAACTCATTAACTTTACAGTATTATTTATTTTCTTACATTTAATAAAATTTATGAAATACTTTAAATAAATAGGAACTTTAAATAAAAACTGCAGAGGTATCCAACTTTTTCTACAGTAGACAACTTGTATTTTGTTTATTTATGTAGCAAAAACTTATAAAAGCTTTAGAACAGACTGTGAAAAACACCAAACCGAATAGTATTCTTAGAGTATTCGTCGTTTTATTAAAACGTTATTTGAAAAAATGTTTTTTTTTTCAAGTAGTTACAACAAAAATACTACCAGAATTTTTTCTTATAAAAAAAAACTAATTAGCAATATAATTTTAATTAAACAACCTCAGAAAATTTTGCTTTAATATACTTGGAGCAAATTTAATAAATTAAAAGTTTAAGTTTTAGGCATTTAAAAAATATATATAAACCACAGTTACTATTCATTTAAAAGCTGCTCATACTTAAAAAGTGTACAGACTATAGATGTGCTTAACCACTTGTAAAAAATTATAAGCTTTCATATTTTAGTATCATGACGTTACTTGTACAAAACAGGCAAGAATTATTTTATATTAGATATTTAAATTGTTTCTAAATTTTTTCAACCTTAACAAGTGTTAACGAAATACCTTACGTAGCTCTAATAACAGCCATTGTTTATAAACACTTTGGTTCTTACATTTTGCAAAACAGTATAAACATTTTTGCTACCTATCTTTCACCAAAATAAAAAAATACTATGTTTTTAAAATACAAATTTTAACTACCTGAAATATTTTTGACATGCTAAATGATAGTAATTGAATTTTTATCTTCATATTATTAGAAAACCTGCAGTTTTACAATCTTTTTTTTCCACTAATTGTAAGATAATTTCATCTCTGCTTTTATTTTGTCTTTAAAAGTATATTTTATTTTAATTAAACTATATTTTTAGCTTAAATGTTTTAACGGAAACTGTTTGACTAAGTAAATTTTTTACATGTCTTTGAATATTTTTTATATCAATAATAAAAGTTTTTTACTAATGTTGATTATTATGTACAAAATATCTCGATTTTCATGTTAGCTTTACAATGTAATGTAAAATTATATTTTTAATAGAAACAGGACTTATGTTTACATTAAAATTGTTATACTAAAAATTAAAGAACAGGATTACTTATTATTTTAATCAGTTTTTCTTATAGTTCAATTTAAAAAAAATTAAATATTTTGATGTACCTGAGAAACTTTAGACAGTTATGTAGTAGACATCTATATAATTTTCGAAAATTTATTACTAAAAACTGCTGCTCAAAGTACTATATTATTGTACCAAAAAAATTGCAACGTTGTTTGTTACGTAGCTCTTAAAAAAGTGTGAACTAAACTTTAATAATATAACACGCCCCTGTTCCAGTAGATCAATAATAAACTAATTTAAATTTTTATAGAAATTAAAGCTTTTAAAAAGTTGATTTAAAGTTACAAGTCAACATGGTTTTAAATTTTAAATAGTTTTTTTTTTAAATGGTCGTCATAAACTTGAGTACTGTATAATAAGGATGACCACAGTGCAATTTTTTCAAAGGATTTTTCATTTTTTGTTTATTGAGGTGAGTTAATAAATTAAATAACCATTTATAGATTATTTTAGTTAAATAGCTTATAATTTTGAGACAGTTAAACTATAAACTAAATAGAAACTGTTCTTGAGCCGTTTTTAAAAGACACATGTTAAAAGTATATACAATACAAGTGTCGCTTATAGGGCTTATTTTAGATATGTTATAGTTCGTTTTCTAAAAAAAACAAACTGACCAAGTTAGTTCAATAGTGCTTGAGTGAAAAAAATATATAAAAGCAATATTTTCTTAGTCTATTTCCATTTAAAAAAATAAAACGTTAATTGTTAAACAAGAAGTGTAATTAAAAGTAACTTGTACATTATCTTGGAAGCTTTTAGCTACTAATTTTTTATTTTATTTTTTTATAATATAAAACGAAAATTTTATAATTTAACATAACCGTTCAGGCGTATAAATAAAAGTTATATTTATAGTCACTTTCAAAAAATTACTTACAGAGTAGTAGTTTTATGAAAATTACATTTTTATTGACTATTACATTCTTATTATTTATATATATATATATATATATATATATAACGTTATAAACAGTATATATGGTATATATGTTATATATAGGTATATATAACAAAACTAATTTATGTATTTTTAAATATTTTTACTATAAGAGCAATTTTTCGAAACTTCCTCAAAATTATCGCTGTTCTAACTATTAAAAAATGATAAAAACATTTACCAAAAAATTAGTGCAAAATTTATGAGAAATTGGAATTAGTTTGAAGACTATTTGTTTAGGTAAGGATGTTAAAAATTAATGAAAGTAAATAAAAACTAAACAAAAACCTTATAAAATATTTAATGAACACTTAACAAAAAATTAGTAAAATGTTAGTATCTTTTATTTGGTTTTTTCTTATTTTAAAGACTGGTTGTTTTATTATTTTTTATTTAAAAAGAAAGTTTAGTACGATTTAAAAAAACTTAAATTGTTTTAACTTTTAGAAATATAGTATAAGCAGCCTTGAAAATAAACAAAAAAAACCAAAGTATAAAACGCAAGTAAACTTTTGTACAGTTTACAAAACATATATATGTCACTCTACTTTGCCTGTAAAATATAGAGCACTAAAATCCAGAATCAAATAAAATAATGTACAAGGAAGCTATAGATATAAAAACAGCTTACTTCTTATCTATTTTGCACTTATTTAGGTAAATAAACAACAACTTAGATATCATTGAATAAATATCTAAATTTTTTAACGAAAACAAAATTTATTTTTAAATCTGCATTAGTTTATTTCTAATAGATCTTAAAACAACCTTCTTTAAAAATAAATACTATGGAAACTATCTTAAAGCTTTTTATTTTGATATATTCTTAATAACCATATAATCTAGCTAAAATATAAAGTTATTCTAAACTATTTTTTTAAGATTTAAAGATCAAGTAAAAAATAAGATGACTTTTATAAAAATGGTTTATTTAAAAACCCAGTAAGAATTTTCTAGGTGAGAACATTAATAAATCACAAGTCAAGGTTTAAGTAGCAATTTTTATTAGTAAATCTTAATTTTAACATTCAAACATTACTTATGTTTCAAAATGAAATTCAATTCAAGCACAAAAGCTTCGCTAATAACAAACCAAACAGGCAGGGTGTTACTTTCATTTTAACTAAAAGACGATCAAGTATGTCAGAGAGCAAAGGTTTGTCAAAAATCTCTTATGACGTGGCAGCTTTCGATTCAACCGCTCCGAAACAGCTTCCCCTGCCGTCCTTCACAGACTCGCTTCCTTCCTCCCGAAACTTCCCACAGGTCTCTCCCGAGCAACGATGACAAACGAAAGTTTCTTCGGCACGCCAGCGTCAATGCAGTAGCCAACACCAAGTTCTTTTTGTATTTTCAAATCAAATGTAACATATTTAAAGGTTGTGCTTTCTTCTTCGAAATACTTAATATAACCGTTTGTCAGAATATTGTTGGCTTCGTTTGGTAAAACTCCGTGTAAAACAAGTTTTTTATTCCTTGAATTCAGATATTTACTATTGTTGACGGAGTTAATTCTAAAGACGTTTCTCACATTTTTTTATTCCGTTTCCGCTTTATTCGATCGATTTTATGACAAACTGTAATCATCGTCTAGCTGTTGCAAGCGCTCCGTCCAGTATTTCGTGTCGCCTTTCAGTTCCGAAAGGCTTTTATCAGAACGAAAGCTGTTCCACGGTGTTATGGACTTCTTTTTCAAAACTGGCTGTTATGCATGCACTCCAACTTCCAGTCGGCTATTTCTCCCCGAGCTCTTTCGTGAACGACTCGAAGTTGCGCTCGGTGAAGCTCGTTTTACCTTCCGAGCGGCTGACATCAACAACCTCATCAACGATATAGCTCATCGCCGGTTTCTCAGCGATTTCCAGTAGGTAGGCCGCCTTCACCAGGTGGTGGTGGGCGACGGCGTCGTTCCTGCAAGAGTTCCTGTGAAACGTTCCGTTTAAGATCTTCCTCCCCGCCCCGTCAAACTTGTTGTTTGCGGTTCTGAAAGCTGCCCGGTTGCTGGAGTATGTTGACGTTTGTTGACGTTGATGACCTGCAAGCTAGGTTCGTCCCTGAGGTATAATGAGAGTTTTTTGACTACGTCTTGGTCTTGCGCATTATAAGTTTCTTTGTCTTTTTTTCAGTTTAGAAAATAATATAAAGGTAGAAATTAAGTTGACCTTTTACAACTATTTAAATTAATAAACAAGTGTTAAAAACAAAACTTAAAAAACATACCAGATACTTAAGGTGTGTCTTGACTTTTTCCAGTTGGGATGCATAACTTTTTGTTCAATAATAGAATATTTTGTGTATTAGCTTTTAACAATATACTTTCGAAAATTATATAATTTTCTTCTGCTTTTTATTTAAAGATTACATATAAGTGTCTAAATTTATTATTAAGAAAAGTAATATAACTTAAATGTTTACTATACTATCAAACTGTCTAAAACTTCGTGTAAAGTAGTTTAAAAACCTTAAACCTTACATTGTGTAGCTATTATGAATATTAAAGTTTTTAATAAAATATTATGTAAAACCTTATTTTCAAATGAACTACTTAATCAAACAGCTCTAGTTAAATCAATTTTGCCAAAATTCAAATTTAAAAAGAAATAAATTATTAAAAAAAATTTACGACAGAGATGAACAACTTTGCACAATTGATCAACTATATATTAGATTAATTATATATTTATTATATATTTATAATTGCAACATTCGTAAATAAAAAGTTTTATATAGTTTATAAAACTCATTTTTATCATTTTCATGTACCTGACATATTTTACACAATCATGTTGTAGACAGTTATGTAATTTTATAAGTGGATCATTTGGATAAAAGCTACTAAACATAATAACTCTATTACTCTGAAAAAATAAAAAACTCTACTATTGGGTGCAAAAAAAAGCAACACCTCTGAATTAAAGTCTAGAAACGCCCCTCTTAAGCAGTCTAATAAGTAGTTGAATTTATTTTTATTTTTTCTTAATAGTTTTTGAAATTTGCTGGCAATATTTTTACATGATATGAAAAGTTTGCAATAAATATTTTTTTTTTAAGGTTAATGTTTGATAACTTTTTTCTTTAGTTTGAAAACTCATAGTTCACTAACAATTTACTTAGATTTAATGTTTTGTTCAACGAAGATAAATTAATTATTTAATTAACTATGCTTATACCGTTTTTATTTTTATTAATATATTTTTCTAATTAAATTATCAAAATCGCTTTAAATTTTAAATGTATAAGATTTTCATTTGACTTAAGAATGGAAAAAAAAGTTATGCTGATTTTAGCAGATACCCTTGAAGCTAAACTTATACATTTGGGCATAAATGATAATAACATAAAATTGTCAAAAAGATAAATTTATGATTCGATTCTGTGTTTAATCAACTATACAAATAATATATGAAAAAATTATACTCAACAAACTGTCATGATTATACAAATTTAAAATAGTTTTGAACTTTTTGGCTTTCTTTTTTAATTATTTTAAACAATATAAATAAGACTCTATTTTTCAAAACAAAATATATTTCATGCTTCTTTTGTCAGTTGTATACTAAGCAATAAAAATAAAATTTCAAATCTAGCTCATATAGTGAAAATGCAATGAACGTAATTAATAATAAAGCAATGAGTAATTAACAATACATAAGTACTTATATTTACAATGCAACTAAAAAAATATAATAAAACAGAGCAACAACTTGTAAAACAGTTTAAGAAAACAACGAAGCAGTATAATCAAAATCTTTATGTTTACACAACTTAGGTTTTCTTAACAAAATACAAATAGCTTCAAGTTTAATTAAATCCGAAATGTGAAAACAATTTCTAACAATTTTAAATCTTTCTTAATTATAATTACTAGCACATTGAAGGTTATTTACTAAGTGTTCATCAATAGCAGATCTTTTTGAAGCATATATTACTCTAATAGACTAGTTTGCTTATTACTCTTACAAAATTCATCGATATTTTTCGGAATATGTTCATTAATTCTTTTGCCAAATTGTCTTGAGGTTATCCCGACATAACTAGCTTCACAGAAGCAGTTAAATTGGTAAACTACCATACTTTGTTTAAATTCTACTAAATTCCAGGTCTGAACATTGGTTTATATACGAAAATAACGATCAGTTTTACCGAATAATAAGTCCTACTTACTAATTGACAAATATATCTTTCTAAAACTCCTGAGTTCTTATTGACATAAAGCAATACTAAAGGAATCAAGCATTTTTCCGGCCCTGCTGGCTTTATTTTGTTTAATCTATTAAGATGTAAATTTATAATTTTATTAACAAGTTTTGTGGATAGCAATTTTTATTTAGTATCAATTTTATTTGTTTTATTTCGTCATGAAATAATTCTCTTTAACAGATCTTATGTGCTCGATGGTAGAGCGTTTTTATTAGATTTGTCTTTCTCTTCATGCTACAGAATGAATGAAAGTTTAAATAGTTCCCAGTGAAAGTTTTCTTTCTATAAACGGATGTCAAAAATTGGTTCTTGTGTCGTTTAACTAAAACGTCAAGAAAAGCCAATTCATCGTTATTTTCCTTTTCTGAAGTATATTTAATTAAAGAATGTGATTTGTTCAACAAACTAAAATTTCATCATTCTCTTCCTCATCTTTTCCTAGCACAAAACAATCGTCGACATATCTATAATAAGTTACCTTGTACTTAGAGATCACATTTCTTTCTATAAAGCCCATGAATATATTTGACAGTTGGCCCTAATGGGGAGTCCATGGCTATTCCATCATGTTGGGAATACATGAATTAAATGTGAATTGTACACCACTCGTGAATAACTTTAAAAGTTTACGAAAACTGTTTTTGCTTATACTGGGTGTCTCAAGTCTATACAAAGTGTCAACACAAATATTCAATACTTCATCTAGAGGTACATTTGTGAATAAACTCTTAAAATCAAAAGATGCCATAAATTATAATTAATTACGTAGATTGCATTTTCACTATATAAGCTAGGTTTGAAAATTTATTTTTATTGCTTAGTATACAACTGACGAAAGAAGCATGAAATGTATTTTGTTCTGAAAAATTGAGTCTTGTTTATACTGTTTGAAAGAATTTATTTTAGTGTCAAAAAACAATGTTTAATTTCTATTTTAAAATAGTTTTTATAAAGTTATAAATTTTTATCATACTGACTTTTTATGGTTTTTTGTATAACATTTGTTAAACGGTATTCTAGATACAAATGCTTTTTGTTTTATTTATATTAGCTAAAAGCCAAAATACTAAACTTTTAAAAGTGTATTTGAAACTTATGTAGCTTTGTTTGAGAATTGCCCATTTCGATTCACGATCAAATCCCACACGGTTAAATCCGAGAACCGCTTACCGACCAAGGGTAAGGGTTATGGTTAACAGTGATAGTAAAAAAACAGATTAACAATAAATTAAATTAAAGAAAAAAAAATAAAAAGAAAAAAAAAGAACAAAAACTTTTTGAGTGGGAATTGTGCGCGGGTGATATTTGATCGGGTGGGAAATTATCGCAGGTAGGAAATGTCAGTATACCCTTTGTTAAGACTAAAATTTTGTAGTTTGACTTTTTAAAAACCAAAAAAAAATTTTTAACATGTTTTTTTTTTTTTTTGTAATTGTGAAAATCTTTACTAATACCTGCTATAACTTAAAGACAAGTATATAAATATTGATAAATTATATTTTCTTTAAAGACAAGTAGTTCGTTTAGATAAATTCTAAGTAAAAAAAATCCGAAAAAATAACAGTTTTTGTTTAAAATCAGTGTGTTATATTAAAAAAAACACTTAATACATACTAAAGAAAAAAAGTAAGTTTTTGAAAAAACTCGTACACCTATCAAGTCGAATTAACTTTTTTTGCGTAAAGAGCAGTTGTTTATAAGTTTGCTCATAAAAATTAGGTTTTACTGAATAAGAACGAAGAATAACAATTAAAAGTAAACACTTACTGTTTGCTAATAATAAATTTTATAGCACATATGTTTTACAACGAGGTCAAAAGTAAAAATGTTTAAACTTATTGTTTTTTGACAAAATAACCAAAAAATAACGTTTACAGGCCATAAAAGTAAAAAATGGAAATGAAAACCATTTAATCTTAATTTAGTTTTGTTATTTTTGGTTTTATCACTACTTATTTTTTACTAATTTTAAAACCACTTACTTTGCACGATAACTTTTAAGTAAATAATTTTTAAACAAACTGTATAAAAATTTAATTAGTCTAAAGTCACTTTTTATTTTTGTTATAATTATAGCTTGTAATTTTTTATTTTGTATACCCTTTTTATTTAATACAATTTTTTTTTCATTATAACATTTTGTTTTGTTTAACAACTAGTCAAACCTTAACTAGTATAAAAGTATTATTTAGTTCTGTCTAAAATAAACTATTGCTTGTTTATGACACTAAACTATTTTTTAATGATATTTACAATATTTTGAAAATCAACCTAGTTTCATAATTATATATAAATCTAAAAAATAAAAGCTAAGTATGTCTAAAAAATAAATTCCACAAATTAAAACCAGTCATTGTGTTTATTCAAGAAATATATGATTAAGAAATGACTCATTTCGTTTCTTAATGTTGAAAAATATAAAATTTGTTTAGTAAGAAATAAGTGTTTTGCTATTAGCTTTCAAAAGAAAGTTGAAAATTTGAGATTATAAGAAGTTAAGTTTTTATTAAATTCTTTTAGAATGACTATTTTGTTGTTTTTTAACTTTTTGTAGCGACTTTGTAAACTTACAATGTTTATTAGCGAACGACGTAGTTATATGTTGACTTGTAACTTTATTAATGGGTTTTAGTTTATTTTTTACAGATATAATTATTAACTACATGAAGAAAGTTTAAGTAATTTTATTTTTAAATTATACCAACCTTTATATGAGTTGTTATCTTTTATGCGCTTTTAAATATTTAAAACAACTTCTAATTAATAAAAAAAACTTTTTTTAGTTAGATTGTTCATGAAATTTTGTTATAAATTTGTAGGATGTACGTTTTAATTACAAGTTTATAATTAGCTGTAGATTGTGCGGTGTTAAATTAATTTTTTATACTTATAAACATATTTTTAAATGGTTTATTAAATTGATGATTTCATTTCATTAAAATAGAGTCCTTTTTTCTTTATAATAAATTCTTTTTAGCCAAAGTAATAGTTGCTTAAGATTGTGAGTTTAAAACATATTAAAGTTTTCCTGGATCAGCGTTTAATGTTTAGTATTAACAACGACTTATACCAAGATTAGCAATTATAGTATTATTTACCTAAGAAATTTGGAATGAAATAATATAAGTATAAATTTAACAAAATGTAGCAAAAGCTAAAAGTTTTATGGTTAAATTATACGTATTTATGCTTTTTTCACTGTTTAAACAGTTTAACTAGAATTTTGTTAATAATCATAAACTTTAAGTAAAAGTTGTAGCATGTAAAGATGCTTATTATGTAAAATGTATAAACTAAATGTTTTAATGTTTAATCTTAAAATTTCAAAAAAATCTAACTAAGTTTAAAAGATAAAAAATAAAAGTTAGTTTAAGAAAATGCAATTTCAACTAATATAGTACTATATGAATTTATAATTAAATTCAGTACTTTAAGTAGTTTAGTGGATGTATTTGATAATGTTACATACATAAGATGTTGATGAAAATTTCTAATGATAAAAGTTTATTTTTTATTGAAACCATAATTTAACACAAATAGATTTTTTTTCTATACGAAAAGTGTAACAGTTTTTTATAAATTTTGTTATGATTTTACAAAAACTTAGTGTGTAAAACTATTACTTTTTTATATACTCTGTTTGCCTACTTTGTCAAACCTAGCTTTGATAAAACATAGAAAAAGATTTTTATAATTCATAAACACATTAAACAGAAACATGGTTCCAAACATAATACAAATAACAATACTAGTTCTGCTTCAATCACTACAAATCAATTCATCTTCAAGCGGGGCTCGCACTCAAGCTTGCAAGGACATGACACCCAGACACGGATCTTACCATCCCCAATCATCGCAGTCTCCTTACACGATCGAAGTTGAAGGGAGCGAGTACACGTCAGGAACCCCAGTTAAAAGTTTGTGGTTTAAATGATTTATCTATATAAACTTTAACTTTTGCAGTGAGTTTTGTTATATAATTAAACATATACAACCGTACACACAATCAACTTGGTAAACAGTTTCAACTCACATTTTCTACTCGCATAAACAGTTCGGTTAAACTCTTAAGCTTGAAGTTTTGAAAAAATAAACATTTTTACGGTGTGTACTTTGAAACTTGTTATTTTTGTATACATATTTAAGTTCATTAATTTTCCAAAAAGTTTTTACTATCATCAATACTTGTACGTGTTTTTGAAGTTTTTTTTATCTATTTTATTTGTAGTCACTATCGCTGATCCAAGAGGAATGGGATTCAAAGGAATTTTGGTGCAAGCGAGGAATGAAGGCAGTGACAAACAACTTGGCACTTTCAAGTCCATACCTGACGGGTTGAAAGGACTGACGTGCACGAACGAAAACGACGCACTTACGCATTCTAGCGGTGAAACGAAACAATCTGTTGCTTTCGCATGGCTTCCTAGTGCTGATTACGGAGGCGTTATTTTCAGGTACAATTAGTCAGACGAAACTGTTTTTCTTTAAGTAATTACTGGTATGATAATGATAGACACTTGTTTAGATATATTTTTAGACTAGTTAAAAAAAAAAATAAAAATACTTTTAAGTTAAAGACTGATGAATTAAAACTTTTACTTTTAGTAGTTATTAACGTAAAAACAAAAAAGCCATTCAATAACAAAATCAAAAGTTATTATTACTAATTATTCAAAACACTCAGTTGTAGAAAGATTATTCTTGTTATTTCGTGTTAAACTAGTTTTAAAAATAATCAGTAATATTTTTCAACTGGTTTTGAACTTTAAATAAATCAAACACTTTGTTTTAAACTTTATATTGAAATTGTTATTTAAAAAAAAGATTATAACTTTAACTTTTAAGAATTTATCTTTCTATTAATGTCATCCTTCACATTACTTTTAGACTAACAATCGTTGAGAAGTATTCAGTTTTTTGGGAAAGTGAATCAGCAATTTTAAAATCAAATTCATCAAAAACAACAGAATCAACGAAAAAAGATGATACACTTTTATCAAATGGTAATAGTTGTAATCATCTTAATGTTTGTTTTTATTGTTTTTTTTTCAGTTGTAATATTGTTTTAGCAATGTATTAATATTATTTATTTAAACACTCTACTTTTTAAAGTATTTATTTGTTGTCATGCAATTTATATAACAATAGTTTTTCAAACAAAAGTATACATTTTGAAGTTTAAATAAAAAATTTATAATAAAATGTTTTTATGTTAGTAAACTTTTGATATAGTTTAATTCAAGCCTTTTGCTAAAACTATTTAATAATTTCCTCTTTTCAGGCATTATCAAATTTAGTAAATGTTTTAAGTGTGTTATGTTAATTAACAATTTTTAAAGTGTTAAGCGAATATATTGTTAAAATCGCATCAGTTTCTTTTAGTGTTTGATTAAATTTAAAGAAAAAATTGTACACTTTTAAGATATTTTATTTTTGTAAGTCAAACTTTTAATCATTTATTGATACTCATTTTTAATTAAGAAAGCTTACCATAAATTCCGATTTTTTAGCTTGTGTATCAAATTTGTTTCGAAAAGTTCTGCACATTTGAGCAATGAAAAGTTCTGACAGGTATTATGACGCGATATAATTATTGTTAAAAAAATTAGAGAATCTAACACTTTCTTGCTTAAATCTCCACAGAGTAACAAAATATTAAAAACGCTTTGATTTTGATGTAACAGATGCAAAGCTATTATCTGTCATTCTTTGACATTTTATCGAGAGTTGGAAACAAAAGTCAAGCTACTTTAAACCTCTAACTTTAAGTGTGCAATCATTTACTTACCGCATTTTTTAACTTCAAATGAATACAGACACAGAATTTAATAAATCAGTGCAAGCACTTTGAGTTATGGTAGAAAATACAAAACATTCACATTAAAAAACTGTATTAAAAAAGATTTTCGAATACAAATACACAAAAAACGTCAAAAAATTTCAACTCCGGTCACTGTCGTAATCATCAGTGCTCGGAACTTTCCTCTTCTTACTAATTCCTCTTTTCTTGCTCTCACCTCTCTTCTCCTTCTTCTTCTTCTCTTCCCCCTGCAGCACGATGGTCGGGTACCCTTCCACGTGCACCCTCACCTTCCCTCCCCGGTTGATCACCTCCGTGCACGAAACCGACTTCTTCAGCACCTCCCCGATCAGCTTCTCGATTTCTTCCTTGTCCTCTTTCGCGCTCCTCTTTCTCACTCTGCTCTTCCTCCGCCTGTTCGCCTTCTCCTTCACGACTACTTCGTTGCAGCTGCTGCTCGTCGACCTGCCCTTGCTGCGGCTCCTGCTCCTCCTGCCACTGCTCCTGTCCCTCGACCTGCGCTTCCTTTTGCTCCTGCCACGGTTCTTCCTCACCACCTGAACTTCACTCTCCGAGCTTCGGACTTCACTCTTGCTGCCCTCTTCTGAGCTTCTTCTGCTGTTCTCTTTGGTCTTCTTCTCCTGTGTCTTCTTCAAGATGGACTTTCTGCGCGTCCTGCCCCTCTTACCGTCTTCCCCTTCCTCCTTGTCCAGGTTCAGTTCGTTCACTTTGGACTTGAGTCCCTCCAAACTGCTCATCATCTGCTGCATGTAGCTTTCCAGAAAGTCCGGGTCGTTTTCGGGGTTGAAGTTGCCTTCCATGGTGTTTGGACGAATACAAAGATAAAAACAAAAAAAAAAAGCGTCAGGGAAACAGGATACAAACTTATTATTGATTTTTAGTGCTTTTTGTTTCATGTTATAGTTTTAGTTGTTATGGAAATGTTTTCAAATATGATTGATATTTTTTACCATTTTTAAGACAGAATAAAAGCTAAAACAAGTTTGTTTGACATGAAGTATTTGAAAAAATTGACAACTAAAAAAGAATTGAGCAACTTTTCTAATCGGCGGGCCAGAATAGTTTTTCTAATTTACCAAAAAAATCATTCGCTACCGCACTTCAAGCGCAATTAAAAAAAATGTTTAGAAAATAAATAGTTTTTGAATAGAAAAGTTGCACTGAAATAAATTTTTAGTTTGCACTGAATTTTTAATAAACATCAAATTAAAAACACCTTAATACATTTTTTAAATAAATGCTGAGAATTGTTTGTATTTAAGCTAAAAGATAATTCATGGGCTGTACGTTGCCCACCCCTAGTTTAGACTGTACAATACTATACATATTTTTTTACTTTTTAAAAAAATGTTCATTATTTGTTCTAAACAAAATTTCGAATTAAAAGGTAACACTTAACACTTTAATTATACACTTAAAATTTTAAAATACTGAGTTTAATGTTATAAGTTTAAAAAAAGGCTTATTTTTAGTCTAGCAGCTGTGCCTAAATAATTTTTTTCTAGTTTTCGTTTTCAAACTTTTTCTTGAAGTAAAACTTTAATTTAGACTAACTTACTGCTCTTAAATATACATAAGTTTCTCAGGTATTGTGTAATAGGTTTTCAAAGTTGCTAATATTTTTTTAACTTTCCAGTTTTCAGCTGTACCTTTTATTTAAACATAATTTTTTCTTACTTTAAGTACTACTTTCATATGATTTTTAAACATTTTATACTTCATAATTTTATATAATCAGTTTATAAAGAAGATTTTAAATGTTTTGTAAAAGATTGTCGAACTTTTTTTTTTTAATTTTAGGAAATTTTTTAATGTGAAGATTTCTTTTTTCTTTTGTAGTTTTAGTTTTAATAAACACGAAAACGCAGTTAAATAAAACCATATCTAATAAAAAGGCATTGAAAACCTTTCTTGTATACCGATTATACATTATGCATTATTGTTTATTTATCGATAAAAAAAGCGCTCAAAAAATAGGTTTAAGGACGTTATGTACAAAGCAACCTTTCTGTTATCGAGTCGCATATAATTGAAAATGTATTGTTTATTTTACTTATAGCAATTTAAGTACTAAAATTCATTACTTTTAGATTCATTTGTGTTACTTTTGATGTAATAATAACTGCACAACGGGTGAAATACATATTATAAAAGCATAAACTTAGTCTAACTTATCAAAGACATAATTACAAATTGACTTCAAAAAAAAATAACGCTTAACTTTAACAACTTTTATTAAAAATAAAATGAAACAAAAAAATATTTATCTATGCTGGTTACTCATAAATTATCAATAAGTAATATTTCATTTGAACTTTTGTTTACCTTATCTTTAAAAATAGTAAACATAATTTAAAAACTAATACATTGTATCAATAATTTTATTGAACACAAAGACGAATTGCTCAATAAATTGGTGTACGAAAAGACCTCTCGGTCATCAACGAGCTAGTAAGTTTTATTTAATTCAAAAGGGAAATAAACTAAAAAAACTAAAATTCATTAGGTATATAACATTACTTTTATGGCTTAAAGACAATATTAGAGTCTAATTTAAAAATCAGTAAAATTTAACCAGTGTTATGTATTCAGAAATCAATGTATAAGTTATATTTTGAAATACTTATTTAGAAAAAAATAAAAAAATACTCAGAGACTTTTAAAAAAACTACAGTTAAAGAGTAAAAAACAAATGGAATCCTGTTTGGTATAACTATAACCTAATTAACAAAATCATATTTTAACTCATACTTTAAGGAAATTATTAGCGGAAAACAAAAGTTATTTCATTTTTAAGTCGTTTTTATATAGTTAATAAAGAAAGTCCATAGAAAAATGAAGCTTGCCAAACTTCATTGCATACATTTCTTATACATAACACGCAGACAAAATTTTCCCATCACCGCTTGTGTACTCTTCTCTGACGTTTTCCCACACGACCCCACCGTCTACCAACCGTTCGCCTTCGTCAAACTTGAAGACCCTGATCTCGCTGCGAACTTCGTCGTAGCCAGAATGGTGACAGCTGAGCACGTGCACTTTCCCGCCCTTGCAAGTCGCGTGTTCCTCCCTGTTCCGTCTTCCCGGTGGGCACAACGGCAAGATGTTGCCGTTGAAGTAGAAAAGATCTTGTTTCATGTCGAACACCAGCACGTGTTTCCTGAACTTTCTGATGTTCTGGCAGTTGACTTTGATGAAGAGTTTATCTTCCGAAGAGAACATCTTCTCGAAGTTCTGCATGTCTATGTGTCCCAGCCTCCTTGGATCCAAGTCAATTCTGAGGTTTTCGGACCCCAGACCCTGGTTTCTCAGAACGCGAAAGATTTTGTTGCAAATGACCAGCAAGCGAGTGTTGCGAAAAGTGTGTTTGTCGTACCTGTCTCTTGGCACGCTGTAAAAAATGTAAAGTTTGTCGCCGTAGCAATGCGAAAAGTGCACGTTTATTTTGCTCAAACCCGGTGAATGAATTGTTGTTGGCACGTTGAAAGTTTTAGTCTTACAAACTATCAAACAGCCAGTATTTTCCTTCCTACTAAACATCGACACACGTAAAGAAAAGTTGTTCTTCACATGCTCGATTCGGTCGAAAAGGTAAAGGTTTTTACTATCAGTGCAAACTGTTGATTTGTCATTGCTGTCTGTACTATCAAGTGCAAACGTGTACTGGTTTCCCGACAAAAGATCATATTGGAAAAAAACGTCACCACTGTTATCTTTTTCAGAAGCCATCATACAAATCATGTTGTCAACGCAATGCAATTGGCTTAATTTTTTTAAGCTTATAAATTCTTTAAGTATGCGAACACATTTAAAGTGCTTGGATTTAATTTTTAAACACCAGTTTCCATAGTCGTTTTGTTGCAGAAAGTACAAGCCTGAAATTGACGGGCCGCCACCTCTTTTGAACACTAATGCTTTCTTTTCGAACTCTTCACTCAAATAAGGGCGTTCCGCGATTTGGTTCAACTGCGACTGCAAAGTTGTTCTGTTCAGGTTGAGTGTGAAATGGTCGAGGCAGAGCTGCTGCAGGCAGTCTACTTGCAAGTAAACTGCGAGGTGGTACGTTTCGAACAAAGTATCAATATCAAGTGTGATGGTGTCACTGCTGATAAGTTGCAACACTTTGTCGAAAAGTTCCTCTTTTTCCGGAAGGTAAACATCGACCAGGTCAGACTTGTTGTGCTTGTAACAGTCTTTGAACATTGCTCGAAAATAGCCAGATTTGCACAGCAGCTTTCGCTTGTCAACTTCTACGAGCCGTTCATCGTTACGATAGAAAACAACACTGTTTAAAGTTTCCTGTCCCCTTAAATTCATCTTAAAAATCTAGCTAGAAATATTAGGTGTTATTTGCTTTGTTAATGAATGCAATTTAGTTTTCTAGCTACTACACAAAACAAAGCTTTTGGCTCAAGTTACAAAATCAGAATTTAAAGAGTTCTTTTTAAAATATGAAAAATCTAGCCTGAGTTACAGCCTAATTGAATAAAACCAGTTTTTAAGTTGAAGCTATTCCATCTGAAAAGTTATCTTGCACCAGAGGTGACCTTAGGCAATTTCAAGCTCATTGAACTTTTTTTCATAAAAAAATAATTAGTAACTTGTAAAAAATAGATTTAAAATGATTAAAGTGATTACTGTTTTATATATATATTTTTTTTGTATTATACGCATAATTAAGTATTAATAAAGTTAAAACATATTAACTACTACTTTTATTTCAGTTATAAATCTTTGTTGTGAACAAACAGAATTTAATTAAATATTAATAATAAAATTTTTGTTATACTTATTTTTAATTTAAAGTTCTCAGCTTTACAGTTCACTAAAAACTGGCTGTGCAAGTTTTATGAAATAATAAATAGATACTAACTGCAGTGGTACTTAAACTAAAAAACTTCACAACTTAAAATTATATAAGTTTAAATAAAACAAAAACTCTAGGTTAATAAAATTAAAGTTATAATTTGGTAATCATAGTCAAAACGTCACTATGATAGTATTTACCAATTTTAACCCTGGTTACATAAAAGCAGTGTTGCCATTTTTTTAGGATTTTTTTTCATTTAAAAGATGTTAATGCTATGATATCCTTTACTTCTATTAATAGTGCAAAAATTACAAAAGTTAAGAACCGGCAAATGTAAGAAGCTTTATTTATAACAATTTTGCTTTATGAAAAATAAGCTGCAAAACAGAGTTCAAGATAGCAATGGTATCAAAGTATCTTTCAAAGATAAAGCAGCAATGGTTTGTATTGGATGCCAAATATAAAAAACTATAAACATCTTAACTGTATGAATTTTTTATAGTTAAAATGACAGAGTAAGTTTTTAATGAACGATAATAGCCAGAACTTGAAACATTTAAAAAAAAATATATGATAAAATGTGTGCAGCAACCTGACTTAAAATAACCCAATTTTGATATCCTATATTTTTGATTTAAATAATCACTTGCAGCAGTTTGTTTTATTATTTTAAATTAGAAAACTTTAATTCTAAATTAATAAAATAAAACATAATTAGAAAAAAATTGCAGTTTTTAGTTCAGAATAAATGCATCATTTTAGGTCATTTACATTTATACATTTAAACTGTTATTAATGAATTTTTAAAAGTTTTTGGAGGGTTTTCTTTTTAAAATATGCTCTTACTACTATTAAAGTTGTTATGAAATTGTAATGAGTTTTTTAAATCAAATTCAGTAACATCTGTTTTCAAGGCTTTCAAAATATTCTGCTTTTTTATGTATAAACTCAAAAATCAATTTGTCTGTTCAACAGTCAACACATTTAATATTAGTAAAAAAGATCTAGCATGTGTTTACGAAAATTACTAAGTAAAGTTTTGTATAAAAAAAAACAGTGAATTACATAAATTTTATATTTTTCACAATTTTACTGGTAGCACAAGATTCTAAAAATCTAAAACCTAAATATTAAAAAAAAAAACTCAAACACTGTTGTAGACTAGTTTTATAACACCAAAATAAAACTGGAAAATAAAAACTTTATGATAATTATTTTAGATATTATAAGTTTTAAAGTTTTTGTATTTCTAATATAAAACTAGCTGATAACAATTTTTACAACAAAATGGTGTGTGACCATTTTTTTTTCTCTACACCAATCCATTGACAATAGTTTTGAACTTTTTTATTTTACTCTCTTTCTAGACTCTGTCTAACACACTGAATAGTTGGGCAAAATGAACTATTTTTTTGATCCGTACATAATTGTTTTTAAAACAAAAAAAACTCTGCATTATTGAAATACATTTTCTACTACAATTTTTAAGCTATCTTCTTAATTTTTTACTGTTTATTCTTTACTAAAGCTTTTATTTACATACAGCTTTAAAAATGATTGATTAGTTGCCACTATTTTTTTAATTGAAACTTATTAGAGCTAATACCATTTACTTAGCTAATCTTTTTAGATTAGATTAAAAAGCTTTGTAAGCCTTTTGTAAGAAAAACTTTATAAAAACTTTAACTTAAACTATTAAAATGCACGTAACCATTTAACACTTTATAATCTCCAATCTAAACATTTAGTAAAACTAACAACTTTCAACTTGTATACAAAGTGTTGGATATCCTTTAGTTTAAATGAGCAGGTTTTTACATTTAATTTTTTTTTTTCACAACTTTTTTTTTCTTTTTATTTACAATACCAAGCATCAAAAAAAAATTCAACTTAAAAATAAATACACACTGACTATAAGATGATTACTTATTACCTTTTATTGATTTTATTTTAAAGTTTTAAAATTCTAAGTTTAAAGTTAAGTTATTTTCATACACCTGTTTCAGTTGTAAACAGGGAATGGGAGGTTTTTTTAATTTTTTAGATTTACTACAAAACCCTTTACAAGCCGCTTACTTTAGAAAATTTCTCAGTAAAAAATTTTGATTGTTTAAAGAAAAATACTACTTTTATATATAAACACTTCTGCGTACTAAAAACCTAATTTAGAGCACGTGTTAAGTATTAAAAAGCTCAAATCTATTTGTTTTGTACAAATTTTTTAAGGCTAAAAAATAAGAGGTAGCCCAGATACATCGGTTTAGTAAACCAAATCTGGCTAACTAAACAACTTTGCTTAAAAATTCAACTAAGAAAGCAATCATAGGTGGAAAAATTTTTAAACGGCGGGCTAGATGTGAAAAATTTCGTCATTCTCGTGCCGGAACAACTCAAATCCATGTGATTTACAAAACGTGAAGATTAACACACGTTAGTCAACTACTTAGATTTTTTAATTCTGAGAGCCCTGGATCGATTTCTTATGTTATTAGAATTCAAATTCCAAACTAACATAGTTTGAATAAAAATTACTCTGGCATTAGATATTCAGCTTAAAATGTTCAGAAGTTTATTAAGTATTTAGAGTTATTAATTTTTGACAAATCTGGGATGAAGTAAACTCTTTGTAACAGGATATGAAATTGCACTTGATAACTGTTTAAATTTAATAAAAAGTTTTGAGCTAAAATCCATGTTCATTCAAGCGTTTAAGAGAAAGCTCGCAAGGTCAAGTGTTATACTGATGCAAGTTAACATAAGGAGAATGATGTAATGTTGAATAAGGTTTACTTACAACATTGCTATATAAAGCAGCCATTGAGTGTGGTGGGGCTGGCGGTATTCTAGCCACAGCCTGCTGCAGTAAACATGTTATTGAAGAATAAACATTTATATTGTTTGATTGTTTTGTGTAAAGTTTTTATTTAACAATGTTTTATTCTCATACATATTTTTTTATAATTTTAGTTTCAAGCAGTTAATTCTCATTTTTATTTAAACATTCACAATGTATAATTAATGTCCTTAAATTTAATTCTTGTGTAAAAGTTTTGACCACATTTAAAGTATTTTCTAAATTTGAAGTTCTTAATATATTTGTTAGTGTTTGTATTTGTACTTAAATACAATATGTTCAGGCATTTCATGCCTAGTTTTATATAGAGTAGCCCTAAGTATTATTAAATATCAGCATTTAAAAAAGTTAAGTATAAATAAATTATGGTTTTTAGTGTGGTTTTACACTACATAAGAACCCTACATCTAAATTTAATAAGTTAGAAACTTATATAACACTACTAACCTTTTAATCAAGTAAACTATTTATAACATTTTTTCAAACTTATGCTTGTATGAATGAAATAAACAACAATTCGTTTTGATATAAGAAATAAATTTACAAGAACAGCAAAAAAAAAAAAATGAAAATCAACGAAACACTTGGGTTTGATAAAAATCGCTGAATTTAAGAAAATCTGACTAAATGTCTGGTATAAAAACTTTCAGTACAAACTGCACGTGGTCTGAAACATTGGTTAGACTGGAAATAAGCTTATTTTTGTTGATGTTTGTGGTCGAAAATAGTTATTAATAAATGTTTGTTGACTTAAACTAAGCAAGTAGTTTAATGTGGCTGCACGACTGTTTAAATTCCGACAGTTCCAATTCTTATTTTTCTAAAGGCAAAATCTAAAGAAATAAAATATATTTGAAAAAAAAGAAAAATTACGTATCATAGTCTGATTAAAGACTACAGTTCCTTTTTTTTTGCAAATTATTTTTTGAGATATGACTAAAATTAGTTTTATAACATAATAATTTGAAAAAGTTTTAAAACATTTTTAAAATGTTATTTTTTTTTAATATTCATAATCTTATTAATTAGATCTACAACCACTTTCATATTTATTAAACATACAACATTTTTTTTTAAATATGGCAGATTAAACATTTTAAGTATCTGAATTCTGAATTGTCGGAATATGAATTGTCTCATTGCTTCCTTTTTCGAGTTTCTGTTGTTCATAAAGATTATAAACACGTTAGTAGGCCAGTCATCTTCACCCCGCGGGCCGTACGTTACCCACCTCAACTTTTTAACTAAATAATGAATAATAACTAAAGTACAATAATATTGTTTTATTTCTTCCACATTAAGCATGAAATAATTTTATTCTGTTCGTGAAAGTATTTTTTTACTATGTTAATATGTTTTTTTAAAGTTAGTCTACAAAGAAGTGTCCAAATCACTAAAAAAAAACAAAAAAAAAACAAAGGCTAGCTATAAAGCAGTTGTAAAATTCTTTAACTTAATATAAAAAAATCTGTTTATATTTCTGTTTATTTGAAACATATGCAACAAGTCTTATTTTAGGCTGTTTATTTTAATAAACTAACGCATAGTCGTACAAAACATGTACCTACCAAACTGAAATTCTCTGAGAATAATAAAATATCTGTTTTGTTTTTGTTTACATAACAAAACAGGCCTAGTCAGGTTTGTAAGATGGTTAGGATTTACCTTTCATTGTCTCTAAAATAAAAAACTCGTTGGTTATTGAAAGCAATAAAAAATAAACTGTTTATCTTCCATGTATACAAAATAATGTACACTTTGACTTATGAAATTTTGCAGTTAACATTTCACAAAGCTTAACAAAGATTTAGGCCGTCAGACACATAAGTTTTCGCCGACGACGCTCCGTCATCACTGCAATCTTCCCCGTTGAGTACAATGGGGGGATACCCGTCCAAGTGAATTTTTAGCTTTCCCCCCTTCTCAAGGTGCTTGCTGCACGACTTTGACTTTTTCAGCAGCTCGTTTATTATATCTTCCAGGTAATCGTCTTTTCTCTTCTCCTTTCCTCCCTGCCTCTTTATGTCGTAGCCGCCGTCGCTGCTGCAGCTCGACGGTTTTCTTCGCGAAGTTTTCTTTTTTGAATGACTCTTGCTGCAGCTTTCGCGATCTCTGCTTCTGTTTTTCCCATGCTTTCTCGTTGACTTGTTCATTTGTTTTGAATTTCTACCTCTCTCAGAGCTCCTTCCGGAGCTGCAACTTTTGTCAATGTAAATCGTTCGTCTCTTCCTCTTTTTTCGTTCGTCTTTTTTTCTTCCTCTCGACCTGCTTCTGCTGCAGTCGCTTTCAGAGCTTTTCTGCTTTCCAGCCGGTTCCTTCTCACGAGACTCTCTGCCCGCCGGTTTCTTCTTTGAGCTTTTCTCCTTGTAAGACTCTTTCTGCTTGTCGAACTCGTCCATTTTCAGCTTGAGGTTCTCGATGTTGCTCTCCATCTTCGCCATGTACTCCTCCAAGAAACTCGGATCCGCCGCCGGACTCTTTGCGTTCCACGGGATCCTCAGATGCTCAGGAAGACCCAACTCGCTCGGAACGATGCCCTTCGGAACGGTAGGCTCCGGGTTGGTGAAGTTCTTGTAAGCGTGCTGCAAGTCTGCCACCGACTTCATCAGAGATCGCTGCTCGGCCGCCACCCTGTTCATGCTCGATTTAGGGGAAACCCCGCTCTCTTGACCCTTGTTGAGCTCCGCCACGGTCGCCATCAGTTTCTCCTGACCTTCCGCCACCTGCTTCAGCACCTTCTGCAGGTGAATTTCTTCCACCGACGGTCCCATCCGCTTGTCATCTCTTTCCTCTTCTTTTGTTTGCTCCTGTGGCGGCTTCTCCCGCTTTAAGAGGGGCATGCTTTGCAGAATTTCCGAAATTTTCAAAGACTTGTCGTTCATCTTTCTTAGCTTGGGGTTGAGACTGAACTGCTCGATAAAGTCAAAGCGATATTTTCCTTGATTTTCAAAACTTTCATTTGAGCTTCCCGCGTTTTCGTGGAGCTCTTCAAAAAGCGAATTTCTGTTACTTTTGTCCATTTTCAAATTTTCGATATTAAATTTTTACAAAACTTTCTACATGAGTTTTTGCTCTCTAAATAAACTATAAATACAAACAACACTTACATAAAATAACATGAAAAAGTCAATACTGAAGCGAACTTCAGTCTTTTAATTAAGTTTCTTAGCAACACATTGACATTCTTGACTGAAAAAATTCGAGTTTTGTTTTAATATATACATTTTTGTTTGTTTTGTTTGTAAATGTCTTAGATTGTGTGAAACATGAATGAGGAAAGTATTAAAAACATAAGGCAAACTCTTTAATAATACGGAAATGTTAACAACTTATCTCGAAATTAGAAAACTACAAATTTGTTAATCAAAACATTCTTTTTGTTTTAAAAAAGAAATGAATGAGAAAAAACAGAAAGAGTAAGAAGGAATGGCTAAATCCAAAAAGAAAAAGTCGAAGTCGGAAACAAATAAAAAGAAGGGTAAAAAATCTGAAAAAAGTAAGAATAAAGATAAAAGTAGGAAGGACAAAAGTAAGAAAAGCAAAAATGCTAAGACTAAATCGAGTGCAAGTAATCTCGAAGCAGACACTTCCAAATCAGAACTAGATAATGAGAGTCCTAAAAGTAAGAACAATAAGGCTAAACTTGATACAAGTCCAATCAATACCGATACGTCCAAATCTGAAGTAGATGTAAAACATTCTAAAAGTAAAGATAATAAATCAAAACATAAAGAAAAAGCCAAGTCTAAATCAGACAATGGAAACAAAAAATCTAAAACTAAAAAGAAAGAAGCTAGCAAAGTTAAATTTGACTCAACTGAATTAGAAACTGATAATAACAAAGAGAAAAGTAGCTCTAACCAAAAGGAAAATAGTAAAAAGGACAGAGAAAAAGTGAACAAAGATGACACTGACAAAAAGAAAGATCATAAAAAACTAAGGAAAACAATAAAAAAGGTAAGAAAAAACCAAATAACAATAAAACTTCCAAAAAAGAAGAAGTTAGATGATGCAGAGTTAAGCCCGATTAGTGATACATCAGTTAATGACAGTGACAGCTCAAATTTAGAAGAAAAAAATCAAAAAACCCAAAAAAACCTGTCAATAGAAACAACAACCAAGGTATTTTAAAAAACACTGATAACTACTTTGTTTGCAATGATGATGTAAGAAAACGCAAAACAATTAGAAAATATTCCGACGACAGTTTCAGCAGTAAATACAAGGAGAACATTTACAAAGACATGCGGTCGATACTAGACCCGTTCAGCGACTTTGATAACTTCAACTCTAAAAAGTGCTCGGCCCTAGGGAAAAGTATTCGGACTGAAAAAAGCTGTAAAATCGTAAAAGAGCAAAAACAGCAGGAGGACGAGTTTGCCGTGAGGAAAATGTACGCGGAGGTTTTCAAGCCTGACGAGCCTGTTTCTATGCTGCGAAAAGCAAACTGCAACGACAGGCTTGCCAAGCAAAAATCTAACAGGGCAAGCTGTGACAGCGATGCGCTTAACTGCACTGACAAATATGTAAAGGTCAAAGGCTTCGACAGCTTTCTGTGCGGAGAAAACAACATGCGCAAAGCAGACGTTGAAAAGAAATGCAATAACAGTAGTTTTGATAAAAGAAAAACTGCTTGCACTTCTAGATTTGTTCCAAAAGAAACTTCTAAGCTTTTGCAAAGCTGCATCGCTCCAAACGAAGACGAGTTCGATCAGGTGCTGAGAAAAATGGAAGACTTCGTGAACCAGTTAAGCTGCAGGATCGGCAGCAACGAGCCCAAGGCGAAGGCGAAGGGCAAGATATTAGAAGCGATGAAGGACGTGATACGAAAGGCGAATCAGGTGAAGGAAATGCAAAAAAGGTGCGAAGAGAGCAGTGAAAGTTCGGTGTCTCAAGAAGAATGTTCGAAATGCAAAAAGGGCAGCAGTAGCAAGATGGATCACTTGAACAGTTTGCTGAAGGAAGCCATGCAGGTTGCTGATTCGGAGGAAAACGTGGACGAGGAGAGGTGGAGGAAAGTCAGGAAGAATCTGAGGGAAAGTAGGAGAGATATCGAAAAAAAGTATGAAAAGAGAAAAAACAGGCAGGAGTGTGAAGAAGAAAACAAACCTGACTTCAAAGAACTGTACCAATTAGTAATGAAGCAAAAAAGAGGTAATATTAAAAGTTACGAAAGCAAAGAAGTTGCAACTAAAAAGAGTGTGACGAGCATCGGTGCCCTTTCAATCAAGAGTGAAACGAGTGTCACAATCAAGAAAAAGCTTATAAAACTGGTGCCAAGCCAAAGGTACATTCGTGTCTGAAAGAAGAAGAACCAGATTATAAGGCAATGTATGAGAGTTTGAAAAAGCAAATTGATAACCAAAACGGAGCTTGCGTGAGCCGTGGAGTGGTGGAAGAGTCCAGCTCATCTTCCGATTCAAGTTTTAAATCAAACTGTGAGTTATGTTCTAATTTAGTTTCTGAACCATTGTCTAAAATAAATTCTCAGTCATGTTCCAAATTAAGCTCTGAATCAAGTACTAAGTTAAGTTCTCGGTCATGTTCCAAATTAAGCTCTGAATCAAGTACTAAGTTAAGTTCTCGGTCACGTTCCGAGTTAAGTTCTGAATCTACTGCCGATACAGCTTCTGAAAGTACTGTTTCTGAAAAAAGTTTCGAGTCTACTAAAAAAACTTCTACTAGTCAAAAAGATAACTTTTTACATTGTAATCACAATGATAAAATTAACCCAAAAGTTGAGAAGACTAATTGTGATTTAAAAATTTCAAACAACAGTTTTTTGAGTGGTAATCAAACTTCTTGTGACCAAAGTGAAAACTGCAAAACTCAGAAAATAAATAGTAAAAACTGCAAGGTTAACACTGATAATTTCCAGGTGAATAATGAAACAACTGCAAAAATAAGTGAACAAAAGCATTGTAACCAGAAGGTTTCTAAACGAACTCCAAGTAAGAATATTTCAACTTGTAAACCGATTTCAAAAGAAACTCCTTCAAAGAAAATTTCATCTTCTCAGCCAAAATGTAAACAAACTTCTTATAATAAATTTTCACCTTCTGAGCAAACTTCTAAAGAAAGTCCTTCAAAGAAAGTTCCTTCTAATCAACAGGTTTCTAAACACGCTCCTAGTAAGAATATTTATGCTTGTCAGTCAATTTCCAGGCTAGTTTCTTGTGAAAATATGTCTCCTTGTAAGCAGGGTTGTAGGCAAATATCTTGTAAAAAAGTTTCGCCTTGTCAGCAAAAACGTTCCTGTGAAACACAAGAAGAGACGTTCTTTAACGTACTTTATTCAAATTTAAAAGCTCTGTTAGAAGATTTATGTGTGGATGAAAATGCAAGCTGCGAGACTTGTGAAGTTGTCAACGAATGCTGCAGAACTGACAATGATTGTTTTTCGGTCAAAAGCGTACATGTGTGAAGTCAAACAAATACAGTTTGCTCAGAAGAAAAAGCAAACTGCTGTGTTGCTCCAGTCAAAAGCTGCAAAAGCCGGGAAATTGTAGTCAAATGCAGCAGAGCTTGCGTTGAGTCAATTTCCAGCGATAGTGTTTTCAATGTAACTGAATGTTTGAAAAAGGACTTGCGCTATCAGCCAAGTTCAACCTTGTGATCAAAAAGGTAAGCACCAGTCATGTGTGAAAGTAAGCTACTGTGAAATAAATATTGCTTGCAAACCTTGCAAAAGTAAAGATGTGTCTGCATGTGTTCAGAACGACAAGATTCCGAGTTGTGTAGAGAAATAAACTGTAGTGTAATTACTACTTGCAAAACTAAAGATGCATCTGCCTGCGATCAAAATCATGTTTGCGAAACTCGTCAAAATTCTGAAAAATGTTCTGAAAAAGATAACACTTCGACGAGCAGCGAAACGACTGTCAGGAGAAAGCTGAACAGCAGAAAGAAAAACAAGATACTTCAGGCGTGGAAGCAAAACTACGAGCGGAGGCCTTGTTCTGAGAGCACGCAGTCTGACCTGCTCACTGAAAAGAAACCTCGCCGGCAGGTCTGCAAGCCCTGTGAGTTGCGAACATCAAGGACAGCACTCGTTCGACGGAAGCAAAAACCTTGCACTGAAGATAAACTCTCAGCCTTCAATGTCATCTATACAAACGTGAAAGGATGCGCGAGTCGAGCTAAAAGCTGTAAAAGCCGTGGAATGGTCGTTAAAATAAGCAAAGCGGGATGCCATCGAAAGTCGGAAGTTGCCGTTTGCAAGATTGCGAGCGAACAAGTTTGCGCAAAACCGCAAGTTTTGACCTGCCAAAAAGTACAAGAAAGTAGCTGCAGCCAAAAAAGTTGTGAATCAAAAACCAGTTTGTGCGAGATAATACCAAAAGAAGATAGTTGCAGCCAAAAAAGTTGTGAATCAAAAACCAGTTTGTGCGAGATAATACCAGAAGAAGATAGTTGCAGCCAAACAAGATGCGACGTAACATGCGATGACGCCAACGAAGGTTATTATGACGTGTTGGGCAAGGTGTCCGGCTTCATAGGCATGTGGTCGGTGTGGTGCGGCAGGCTGAACGATTTTGTCGGCGTGAAACGTTCCTGCGAGGAACAGATCAAACGTTCCTGCGAGGAACAATTCGAAGCTTGCAGTAACCGCCAGTCCCATTCCGAATTATCGATTTTCCGAATCCACAAATCTCACCGTCCGAACTTGCTGCGAAAGTCGTCGGAGAGCGTTGATGATTTTTTGCGCTCGGTGGAAAAGGACTTGGAGATGAAGCAGAACCGGCTGGTTGAAATGCTCGTGAAGGAAAATCGTAGAAAAAAAGGATTATTAAAATAAAACGTAATCTTGTTGAGTTAAAGAGTAGTTTAATCAGTTTTGGTCGGAAAAATAAAGTTTCAATAAAATAAATTAACTTTGAAGTTTAAAAAAACTTTAAAAAATGTACTATGTATAAAATATGAAAAATAATTGTTACTATCAAAGTTTTTTTGTACCAAGTCATTTTTATTTATTTTAGTTTAGTTGAAACTACACATTACTAAAAAATACTTTGTTTCAATGTAAAAAAAATGCTGTTTGTCAGCTAAGAAAAATAACGAGTAATTATTTCGGCCTTCCACAACAAAATTTGAGATGATTCGCGCAGAGATGTTAAAATGCTAAAAGTTACTATGGTAATTCAGCAATGAAGTGTTTTATTTTTGGTTTGTTTTAAGTTAGTAATTTCACGCTTGAGTAAACAAAGCAGAGCTTTTTAACATGTCTGGATTCGCGCCTTCAACAACGCTTAATAAGCTTCACCACACGACCAACAACAACAACGTCCGAGACAACGAAAGCTAGGTTTCATACATATCAAAAAGATTAAAAACATATTATATCCGCATAGGCGCTTTTTTTTCAATCTTCATTGTTATAATTTTTGCGTTAAAAACGATAACAAACTCTAGCAACAATTTGCTATGTTGTTAATACAAATTTTTTAATTAAAATATATACCTTAACTTATCTTCAGCTTTGATACAAAAATTTACTTGTAGATGTATTCAAGAAAAATATATATTGCGATTACTTTGTATTTTTTCATAATAAAAATTGCTAAACGTAAACTTTTAACTCGTTTTCAGTTAAATTTTAGTGAAACTTGAAATACAAGTGGTTCGGTAATAAACGCTTTAATGAAAAAAGTTATAGTAAAAAACGTATTGCACTTGGCATAAATATACTTTCATATAAGCTTTTTATTTACTGGAACGTCAAGATAGCTTTGCAAAGAAAATTAATTTAACCAAAATGATTGCTGCTATTCTATAATCGGTTTATGTTCGTTTACTAAATTTTTGCAATGTTGAACCGGTTTGTTTACAAGTTAATTTGGTGTTGCTGCAATTAAATAATATATATATCGATTATTTGATAATTATTCATGGTTTTTTGGTAAAAATGTATGAACTTTTATGCTAAACGGTTTTTTTTGCAATTTATATATTTGATAAATGATGGATTTCTAAAATTTTGGATTTTTCATAAAATTGCAAAAAGATAAATGAGTGGCTAAAAGTAAACATTTTTAAAAATTTGTAAACAAAAAGTCATATTTTATTTTATTCTTAACAACTAACCTACACTTTATTTTTCAATTAAAAACTTTATATTTAAAGTTAGTTGTTTAATGAAAAAAAAACACAAAACTACTTATACAAATTCCTAAAACTAAATGATATTATGTGTGTGTTCAAAACACAACAAGCATATAAGTCAAACATAACAATGTAGGTAGCAAAAACTTTCTTTTAGCTTCACGAAAACAAGTTGTAAACCACTGTAGTTTACTTCGACTTTTAACTTTAAAAGTAAAGGCTACTTATTGAACTTTAACAAGAAAAACTTTTAAAATAAAATTTACTAGGAATAATATAAAATAGAGTAACTCATACTAGTTATAAATGTTATAGTTTCAAAACATATTTTTTTTTCTTTATAAACTAATATAAAACATAACAACACATTCAACTATTAATTGTAACAAACCAAAATAGGTGTTTTAAACTACTGTGTTAGTATTAGTTTTATGTTAAGCAGTCTGACTTAATTTTTTCTTAAACTAAATTAAATTTTCTTTTATAATTATATTTATCACGTTGTTAAAGTAAGCTAAGGTATAGTAACAGGTTTGTTGTTTCTCTGTATAGAAACCTTTAAGTGCCCATAAAAATTCATTCAATTAATGTTATTAATTGGTAAATAAAAATGTCTAGCAGTGTGAAACATCTGTAAACTAAATAAAGTTTAAATACATGTAATGTATAAACAAATAAGGATATGCCGTTAAAATAGAGTTTTTATAGAAATATATAAATTTTAGCTAAACTTGTTTTGATTAACTCAAAACTAACTTCATGCTTGTTTCAGAAAAAAAAGTAGTAAAACTTATTTTATTAAGAAACTATAAAAACTTTAAGAAAAAAATCACCAAAGAAAATAAGTAAAATCGTGAACATTCTTAAAAATATTTTCATTGCTATGTATTGATACTTTTTAAAATTTATTTTAAAATTTTACCACATGTTGAATTTCATCTTCTGTATAACCGCTTGTTCGTAAATATTTTCTGTACATCACTGAACTGCTCTTAGTGGTGAAAAATTTATTTGTTTAAAAAATTGTTTTATATGGAAATATTTACACACTCTAAATCAGGGTTTCCCAAAGTGGGCGATATCGCCCC
>NW_028139767.1:0-45492 GCF_965202585.1 Thalia democratica | reverse complement strand
TTTTGAGTAAAACTTTAATTTTGGTAATTAGTTTACTTACTGTAAATTTATGCAAAATACTTGCTAATAAATTACAACTCTTTTCTATGCGAACACGCATAAAAATTTGTAGTGACGTAACGATTAACAAAAAACAAATATTTCTGATAAAACAGAAATATAAATAGATGGCTGTTTTAAATCTTAGTATCAAAGTTGTATAGTGTTTAATTTAAACTGGTGAAAGGCCAGTAAAAATATTTAAAAATAATTTAGTTTCAGAGTGCTTTGATATATATGCGGGTGAACTGTTGAATAACTTACAATTTCGGTTGGTATTACTGATATATGTTTTACGTTGGTGATAGAATAATTTAATTTTGTTTTATTATAACAAAAAAAATAATATATAATATTTGTATATTCTTTTTTAACACGCTGTTAGTAGCGTTTTAAATGTAAAGCTCTAAATAAAAAATAGCGAGTGCTGCTTTAAAGTTTATACTTAAAAAAATAATGTAAAGTAGTGTATAAAGTAACACTTATGTCATTTATCAGTTTACTGAAGATTATGTTTGTAATTTTACATAACTAAGTAAAGTTTTAGTTTATTAATAATTTATAATTTTATATAATATAAGAAATATATCTTTATCGAAAGCTTTCTAACTTACATAAGTTTTGTTAGAAAAAAAAGGTTACCAAAAAAGGTTACAAGTTAAAGTTTTAGTTATTTTAGTCGAAAGTTTAGTTTATGTTTATTAAGATTATATACTCTTTATCAACACCGTTGATTTGTTTAGTTATAGAACTGTATTATTTAAAATAAAAAATAAATTAAACCTTTGTATAATCTACATATTTGTTAATATTATAACTTATTTAAACTAATTCTATTATTTAATATTTGTTTTAAATTAACTTAAGAGGTAAACATCTTACTTATACATATATCTTAATTTTTATTCTACTTTCTTAAACTTTTTCCAATTTCTTTTGAAACAGTTTTCTTGCCTGAATAATAATTTCTTTTATCTTTTACGCCTCGGTTAAGTAACCAAATCTACAGTATAAAATAATACTAACGAAAAGCTATAAGCTTCTTTGAATTTTATTCTGTATATAAATATAAATCTCACATGTTTAATTATAAAAATTAAACACTATAAACTAAAAATATGAACTATACAAATTAATTTTCATCAAAAGCTCAAAGTTTTTGATACAAAACTAACTATGTAATTATTGTAATAATTTAACTATTTAAATAAATGTAGTAGTTAGAAGTATAAAGGTTAATTATTTGATTTATTTTAAATTTGAACTAAATAAATAAAAAAAACTTCTGCTCTATGACAAATTTTACACTCATGACTTTACTCCCATACTAGTAAACTAAAATTATAACTAAATTGACAAGCTACGTTGTTTATCAAATTAATTTTTCAAATAAGAAGCCAGAAATTTATAATGTATTTTAAATTGAACACCTAAATTCAGGAGCAAGTTTAATTTTAAGCACTGACAACCTCTTTGAACGAAACTTAGTTTGCCAAACATAATTTAAAATTTAAAAATATATATGCTTTACTTTTATTAAATAGAAACTCGTAGTTGTTTTTTAACACTTTAACCAATCATAATATACGAAATATATCTGAAATGACAGTATATATAAGTTTCGTACAATATTAATTTCATTTTGACATAATGTTAATTGGCAAATAAATGATGGTTTAAAACAACAGTATATTTATTTGTCTTTCAATACAAGCTTGTTCTGTTTGAGTAACAAATTTTATACTGATTTGTACCAGTTCAAATTTCAGAGACAATACATTACTAGTTGTTTGACAAAATTGTTTTTTTTTACTTTTATTTTGTATAAAATAACTTACTTAATTTCAATCGTTACGTCAATACAAACTTGATATGAAAGAAATTTGTGTTTTTTTTATTGCTGTGAACTTTGCATTTGAGAAATGCATTTTTAGATTTTGACCTGAAAAAATATTAGTGGCATTTATGTTCAAATAAAACAGGTTAAGTGTTTATTTCATTGAGTTTTATTTTTCTTATGGAGTTTTTATTTTATTATCAATAACACTAGTTTTAAAGTTGTCAACTAGTGAGGTAGCGCGGTATTTTTATGTGGATACTATAAAAAAAAAATTGTGCATTTAAAAAAAAATCCCATAACTTAAGCTTTTGATTTTCAGCTATATAAGAACCATACTTTGAGTTTTCTAATTAAAATAACTTACTATAAAAAAGGCTATAAAACTCATTTATTTTAAACATGGCATTTTTAAACAAGTATAAATGGTTTTTAACAAAAAACTCGATAAAAGTTTTCTATTTTATCAAAAAAACTAAACTAACTAACATCAAATTAATACTTAATTAATTGTTGATAAACAATAAACTTTATATGAAAATAAAATCGTTTGCAAGTAACTATAAAATTATTACCAAAACTATTAAAAAATAATAATTAAAACAACTAAACGGTTTTTAAGATAAATAACAAATAAAAATAAAGTTCAGTTAGTTTTAGAAAAAAAAATTAAAAAATTTTGGCATATTCAATAGTTTTAGGAACTTTATGTGTAAAATATTATAAGTTAATTGAATAAAAAATAAAAGTTTTAGTCGTATGTACTCTAAAAGACAAATTCAGTTATATTACAAATGCACGAATGTATAAGGTTGTTTAAATAACTTTAATTAATTAAGTCAATATTTCATTAGGTTTTTATTTAATTATTCCTACTGTGTTTAAATACGTGATACAACTAATTTATGCAATTTAATTTCAACACTTAAGGCGAAACATTGTTAAATTATAATAAATAATAACGAAAAATGACAGTAGCTGACCTATACTTTAACTGCTTGTTTGTAGTATTTTTATAATAATAAAACTTAATTATAAAGAGTATTTTTGATCACGGTAGCTTAAAAATTTGTAGTTAACAATAATAATTTATTTCATCATTTGCAAAAATGTTACTTACACACGTTTTAATAAACAATCTTCATATTAACCATATTTTTTTAAAACTTTTAAAACATATTTTTTTTTAAATAATGTGAATTTTATTTTAGTGTTTTAGTTAATTAAAACAAACTATTTAGGGTAAAGAATGTTAATAAAACTAGTAAGATATATTTTTTTAAATGTAATTAAAAATAATTTTAGTAAACTTTAAATTATGTTGTCAGTTTCTTTACTGTAAATTTATATGAACTACTACAAATAAAGTACAACAATTTATAACAAAAATTTAGATATAATTTTATACAGTTAAAGTTTTGAGTGACGTGAAGAATTTAAAAAAATAATATTCTTTAATAAAGTTAAGAAAAAATTAAACATAGTTAGAAAATAATTAATCGTATGGTAGGTCTAAAATTTGGTACTGGTAAAATGCCGGTATAAAGATATGCAACCAAGTATTGTTTTATTTGTAAATAATGCCCGCTTAATGTTGTTTGAGTATCTTGCACTTTCTACTTTAAATATCAAAGTAATTTAAAGATTGTAATAATATTTGTTTTTATAACAAAACTAAAAATAAATAGTAAAATATACTCATTGTTAACCGGACGTTAACGTTATTTTAACAGAAAAACGAAAAAGTATTTTGCGAATGCAGGTTTAAAAAAATAATGTGAAAATACGACTCGAATGTTTCTTATTTAGTCTTTTGAAAAAAAACGTTAATTAAGAAATAGTATTTTATGAATGCAGTGTTATTATTATAAACTTAACCAAGAAAGATACTTATTTATGCACGTTTAAATGATATACTTAAAAAAATTAATTACGACATAAAAAAAATAAACTAGCACAAGTGTTACATTATAAATATATTAAGGGTGTGTTCGTAAAACTACTTTGAGGTATAAGTTTCAATTTTTTGAATAAAAAGGGTTTAAAAAAAATTAAGTTTTGCAGAAAGCATTTGGAACGAATTCTTATATTCTATATAACAAAGAAAATTGTATAACTGTACGTTTAACAACCTTTCAAAACATTTTTTTGAATAAATATAATTAGATTTTAAATAAAAAATAACATTATGCAATATAATGCAAACAAAATATAATGAAACTTAAAATTCAAAAAAAAAAAAGAACTTAGTTATTTCTCTGTTAGATTTACACAAAAGATGTAGATTAGATCATTTATAATGGATGCACTGTTTACCTTTAAAACAGCAAAATTATCGATTTTACGTACAAAAAGACAATACTTTAAAAAAAAAATTCAAAAAAAATTTTACACCAAATTTTGTTTTGACGTGACGATTAAAATAAAGTAAGGTATTTTATATAAGATAAAAATAAATTAAATCAATCTAGCAAACAGAACAATCTACCAAAATTTGTACGTCGAAATTTGAAGTGGTATAAACCAGCACAAATTTTACTATTCAAATAATAATAACCTTTTATATAAATAGTTCTAAGCGGTTTATGTTTTCAAAGTATTATTTTTTTTACGTAAACTTCTTGGTTATTCAAATTTGAATTTGTAAGCTAAAAGTTTATTGCTTTGAAATTTAGGAATAGACCTTAACAAAAACTTTTTATTATAAGTTTTTATGACTTTTAGGATTGTTAAAAATAAAATTTTTAAAACCTAGAAAAATTAAATATTTTTCCAGTTGTAATTATGTACTTAAATATTGAAACCTTAGTAAGTTAACCTTTTGTTATACTATTATAAAGTTATACAAAAAAAATCATTATTGTATAGATGCAAAAGGTTAAAGAACTTCTTCATAAACTTTAAAGTCAGATTTATAAAAAAATCAATTTTCAGTCTTAAGTTCTGAAACAGCAAAAGTCTTTTATATTTACTTCAACAACAAGTGACAGGGTAAAACAATATATAAATTTGATTATATACATAATATCTAGACTTAAACTTAATTATAACTAATTGAAGTATGTAAAACTTACATTAAAGATAGAATTTTTTAAGTTGAGGAAAACGGTTTTTCTTATTAAGAAAGTACCCCTCTTTACAACCTATACGCGGTCTTTTATTTAAACTACTTACCGAAAACAAAAAAGAAAAGTTTCATTGATTTAAAAATTGTAGGGACCTTACGAATTCTAAAAATTTAAATTTATTATATAAAATAATACAAACAAATATAATCAGTTAAACTGATAATTGACAGTGTTGTACTTGCTTAGTTTTTAGCCGGTGAAAAACTGGGAATGGGTCACTTTTGCACGAGGGGACACTTTTGCACATAAACATTTTTGCACGAGCATCACTTTAGTACGAGTGGACAATTTGCACTGTGACTCTTTAGCATGAGCGTCACTTTTGCACGGAATTTGAATTTTACACTAAGGGTCATTTTCGCAGGTAGTAAAAAATATATAAAATAAAATAAAGTATAAATTGTAAAAATAAACAAAAACAGTTTTGTGTTATAGTTTTGTGTTTTTCTGCGTAAATCGTATGTTTTGCTGTTGTTAGGGTAAAGTTAATCATAAGTTTATGTCAAAATAAATTAAGCTAAGATTTTGTTTTGCTGTACGTTGGTTTCTGTTTAAAAAATAAGGCATAATACTAATATCTACTATTATACAGAAAGCAAGTTATATTAATTATAAATCTAAAAAGAAATTTAGATTAAAACAATATGAAGGGCAATTAAAACAACACAAAGTAAATTAAAAGTTATTCATCAAACGTTTGTTGGTTTTTAAGCTTTATATAAAGTTAAAATGCTTTTTTATTACAAAGTTTTTATTTTTAAAGTACCTAGTTTAGCTAAAGCGCTTCAACCAGAAAAACAAAAATATCTTAAATTGTTATACTAATCTTACAAATTAAAGAAAGGCTGACTACATATAAAAAAAACTTCTGCATAAGTTTTTGGTTTACACAAGTTCAAATTTTAGTGTTGTTTCCTGCTTTTTATTAGCCAAATTGCTTCACTATATTTTCATTCTATGTATAAAATCTTTATAAACACTACAAATACTTAGCCGCTGCAAAGACTGTTTTAAACTTCTGGTATAATATATACCGGTTTACACCAGTTCAAAGTTAACTTAACCGTTTTAATATTTGATAACCGAGATTGCTTAATTATATTTTTAACTTAAGTATAAAATTATAATTTGTTTTAATTGTCACGTCAATGCAAACTTTCGAACTTTTTATTTTAATTAAGTGAATTTTATATGTAAATATTACACATCTTGCTGTTTTACACAAAAAAATAATAAGTAACATAAACTTAATTGAGTAAAACTAATGTTTAAAACCTAAGTATTTCCATTATTAAGACTACCAATAGTAGGATTAAATAAAATATTGTTTTTTAAAACGTTTGAAAACCACATTCAATCGCAAAGTATAACAATTAACTTTAAGCATAACTTTTAAAACTACCGTGTTTTGCAAATAAATCTTAACTATCGGCAGTTATTTCAAAAAGTTCGCAGAAAGTCAGTTTAGAGTGAAGATTAAATTTTTTCATTACTTTGTAACCATTTTTTGTAATTCAAACATTGTTTTGCTTTAATTGTTGTAATAAGTGCATGGAAATGTTGTATAACAAATTTAAAGACATTTCGCTTTAAATAAATAAGTATTATTGATTTTAACATTAGAAATTGAACTATTATATATGCATGTATCTAAAACATAAATGGAAACCTTTTATAAACTTGGAATTTAGCATCTGATGTTATTACCAATTAAAAATAACACTATGGTATTATAAATAACACATATTATTTTCCTATACTATATGTATATTGTAATATAAGTTTTAGTTGTGTCCGCAAAATAAGACTAAAAAATAAAGTAATAAAATTAAAGTAGCTTAATTTTCTATCCGTTTAAACTTTAAAACGTTTATGACGACCAAATGGTATAAAAACTTTTTTTTTTTTTTTAATGTACAAAAAAACTTTTTAAAGATAGTTATGTCACTATAATTGCAGATCTTTAATTTTTTTGCAATATTTTTAACTTAAAGTTATTGTTACTTAATTATAGTTTTTTCATAAAAACTTTTTACTTTTTTTTTAATCGCTGCGTCAATACAAACTTGAGATATACAAAAATTTTTTGCAAAAACTATAATCAAAAGTGTTTCGTTTTCTTTTAACACCACTATTCAAGTTTTTTTTTTACATAAAAGTTCTAAATTGCTGTTGGTGTAATTGATAAAAAATTATTTACAAGACTTACTATAAAAATAAATTAAAAGTGTATTTCTTACATTGAGTTTGTCTATAAATTTTTTATTTATTTTTTAGAAAACAAAAAAATATCAACAAAACTTTAGTATTTTTGATTTTGACTTAGCGGTTAAGAAAATGTTTGTTAAAAAACTACTGTAAATAAATATTAATTTGTTGATAGTACGATAAGAGTTTTGTTTTCTTTCTGACTTACAGACTGTGCTTAATAAATTTACTAAAAAGCAAAATTTAATTAAAAATAAGTAAAATAAAATTAATTACTTGAAATTGCTGCTTTCGGTAGAACAGGCTGTTGTTTTTTTAATTTTTGAAACAATAAGAAAAGTAATTCTTTAATTTTGCTTAAAATAAAGTTATAGAAAACAGTATATTAATAAAAATCATACTTTATCAATAAGAATTATGCAAATTTTAACTAATTTTTTTTTAGATTTATAAATCAGAAGCAGATTTTAAAATTTTAATTCATGATTTATGGTACATAGTAGAAATTGCAGTTTATGACTAACTAACTTTAAAAACAGCTATATAGCTAGATAAAGCCTTTAAGTCTTAATAACAATAAACAATTTTTTCTATTTTATATAGTATATTTTGTTCTAGAAGTAGATTATTTTACATAAATGTGTCATAATTGATTAAAAGATTATTTAGTATTAAAATCAAAGTGTTTTAGGTATGTAACATAATTTAAAAAAATATTTAGCAGAACAAAAACTCACGCGTAAGAACTAAAATATTTTAAAACCAAAGAAAATTCAACTTTCTTCTGTTTTAAAAATTAGAGTATAAAATATTAGTTAGCCGTTATATAAAACGACGTTTAAAATTGGTGTACGTAAACATTATTGATTTAAATGTGTAACTAAAATTCTTCTTATATATATTCATACTAAATGTTCCAATGTTTGTGGTATTTGAATGACGTAAGTAAAGCTTAACAGATACTTTTATTAAAACTCAAAATGCGTTGAATTCTAAAAAATAGAACAATGAGTTTTAGTTGAGTACAATATATATTACTACACTAACAAATATTACTCTTTGTTTTAGTTTAACTTTAATATATATCTATGTCTATTTATTAATTATTTTATTATTTATTAATAATGTCTTTTTTTCGTTTAAAAAGTGTTTTTTGTAGTTTATAATAAAGCAACTATTTTTTTTAATATTTAAAAAATTTCTAACCTTACCTTGAAAAACCACCATAATTTTTACATATTGTTTGAACCATCATTAGAAAGAAAAAGTCAAAAGAAAATGCAAATAAGAAATAAAGCTACTGATCTTTTTGTTTTAATAAAGTTATGTAATCTCTTTATAGTCATCATATAAACATTTTAGTTTTAGTCAGCATTTGTGTGATTTAAAATTTAGTCAAATAATGATTTGAATCAATTTGAGTCTGTATATAACTGCTGACTATTTAAGTTATAATTTTAAATGCCATTACTAAATTTTAATCTTTTTTTATATATGTTCGTATCTGATCATATTTTACTACGAGCTAAAAGTTATTTTGATGTTTAGTAACCTGTTATCAAATTATTAAAAATATTTAAGATCAATATATAGAACTTTATACGCTAATTTTTTACTTTATTTTCAAATATATTTTTTACAAACACAACACAATTAGTTTAAATTTAAAGAAAAATTGTTTAAATTTATAAAATTATATTGATTATAAATTAAATATTATTAAGAAAAAATAAATAAAAGCTCTTAACAATTTTTATTTTTATATAAAGTTTTAGTTATAAGCTTACGTTTTTTTGCTTTAAAAATTCCTAGTGCCGCGAACATTAGATGAAGTGACCTTTTATAAATCTTACAAGTAAATAAAAAAAAAACCTAAATAAAATATTATCGCATTTACCACAATTTTTTTATTTATTTTTAAACGTCGTTTATAAAGCTTTAAAACTAAATTAAGTTTTTCGTCTTATATTTAATAATTTTATTTATTATAATACAAGCTAAAAAATAAGTTGATGTTAAGTATTAATGTGTTATATAAAAGAAGTTTTAGGTTGATATTAGAATTAGAATTTTTTTTTCACTTTATTTAGAACATATTTCATACGAACATAAGACAATTAGTTAGTATTCTAAAAAAGAAATATATATATGTTTTAAATTAGTATATTGATTATATTTCAAAGTATACTTTGAAATAAATGTAAAAAGGCTATAAAATTTTTTATTTCTCATTTTAGTATTAGTTTTAATTTTATTATTATTTGTATTTAATGCCCCTAGTGACGTGAAAATTGTATTAAGAGGGCTTTGATAAAGTTGTTATAAGTATATATATAAGCCAAATAACATGTTAGTTACATTTTTCACACAAAAAATGCTTTTTTAAATTTTATAAGCCGTTTATAAACGGCTAACAATCAAATTATTAACTGAAGCTTAGCTTTTATACTTAAAAAAATTAAAAAAAATATATATGTTTTAAAACTTTAAATACTTTTTTTACAATTATATAAGTTATCTAGATATAGTTAATATTATTGTCTCTGAATGTAGTTTTGTGGTTGAACTATGTTTTCAAAGTTTAATATAATATGAATATCAAAAATGTAAAGTAAGTCTATTTTAAAATAGATTTTTTGTCTTCTAAAGTACAGGTTACATTTCATTTAGTTTTTCTTTGTACTCTTTGTTATTGAAAATAATCGGTTTTTTACTGACAAAAAAAAAGTCACTAATTTTTACTGGTTTTTTTTCCACACAATAAGTAACTTAATAAATTAAACTTCAAAGACTTTTAGGCTTATTAAAAAGTTTTAGATTATTACTGAAAATAAGTAAGCTAATTTAACGATCGTAGAAGTTTAAAACAATAAACAAAAACTATTTATAATAATTACTTCTTTTAATTCACAAAAGGCTTAGTGTTAACTGTAATTTAAAGTAGTAGAATTTTCTATTTAAATATTGTTTCTTTTGTTTTCAGTATTTGAAAAATATAGTAAATCAGTAACTTAATAAAAAACTACAGAATATAGCGTAGTTTAAGTAAAAATATTAATGTTGAAACTTGATACCATAACAGTAAAAAAGTACTCATTTAAAGTTTGTACTTAAACATAGTATCAATATTTTTCAACCTTGCGTTCTCAAAGCAAGCTTCTATAAAACACGAAATTTAAAATTCATGTAAATACCTAAACACGTTTTACACCGAGTTCAGAACTTTTTTAAAGCTTTAAATCTTAATTGATTTTTTTAAATTTAGTCTCTTATATTTTAATATTATTATTGATTATATATCAAGTATACCTTGTAAACCTGTAACTATTTTTTTTTTACTTTACTGACTTTCCTCAATTAAAAACTATTTTTGTTAATCTAATTGTAATAGTTTTAAAATTAAACTACTCAGAAAACTATAAACTATAACATTAAACAAATTTTTTACAGCATGAAAAAATACTTTAATTTGTTAGCAAGGCTCGAAATCATGTACTCATCAACCAACTATAAAAGCTCACGAACTGATATAGTTGACAGTGCAGTAATTGATGACACTAACACTACTTTAATTAAAAAAGTCAGTATTTGAGGATAATTAAGTTTCATTAACTGTAGGTTTTGTAGATTTTGTGGCAAAAAATGCAGACAAAACCCTTAACAACCTGATAAAGATCTCCCATGTATAAAGATACATTTGTCTCAGCAAATTAGTGAAGAAAAATTGGACGAAAGTCCTACTAATACAGCAGATTTAATTTTAAATTATATGGATCCAAGTTCACATAAGTTACTGACAAAACTCCTGTCACAACTCAGGAAATGGTGCTAAAAATCATCATACAATGACAACTAATAAAGTTAAATTAAAAATTTAAAGATGGCTCGAATCAGCACAAAGTCAGCGAACAGGAAGAAGAAGTTGATGACGTAAGAAGACAACTTATTTTTGAGGAAGAAAGTGCAGAAAGTAATTAAAAAAATGTGCTTCTAAAACTACTGATAATAGCTGTTTCACCTATTAGGGAACCTTCTGGTAGGAAAAGAATCATGGGTGTTGATGACGTAATTAGATTAATCTAAATCTTGAAGATGATATTAAATAGAAAAATATTTTTTTGAACCAGTAAGACTAACTGTGAAGGTTAATTAATTGTAAATAAAATTAAATAATTAAAGAAAGCTCATATTGATTTTTCAAACACCACGTCATTGCTTAAATTTTTTTGTTAGATTAAATTATTAATATTAAGTCTTTAACAGTTTCTACCACGTACTTTAGTTTTATTAATTTTAAAACATACCATACAACTATAGTTATTAGAAAATTTTTTAAGCGTGTTTTCTTTGGACAGTCGGGTTTAATTAAATTAGCTATAAATATTATATTTTGTTATAACATTTACTTCATATATAATATTTTTTAAAGAATTTTTACGCATTTTAGATAAATTAATTAATATTTGCTAATTTAAGCTTATTTTCTTTGCCTTGTTGGTTTAAAATTTCACATTACTTTTTGTAATCGTCAGAACTGACTTAGTAGTTGTATAAATCTTGTTAAAACGGCTATATTTGAGAAAATACTTACTTAAAAATTAAAAATAAACATCTAAAAAGATCATTTTTGAAAACTATATTTTTTATTTGAATTTTAAAACCAAAACTTTGAAAAGCCATTGTCAAATTGCGAGCGATTAATTTAAAATTATAAGCTATATACATATTTTTTATACTGCAAACATTTACCATCCAAAAAAATAATTGCATCTTTTTATTTTAAGCGTTTGCGATATTTTGTAAACTTGTAGTTTATTTTTGAATATTTTTTGTGAAATGTTTTCAGTTACGATAAATGTAGGGTTGAAAATCTACAATTTTAAATGATTGTTTTTTTAATAAATGAAGTTTTTTATCATCAAAATGATTAAAAGCTAAACAAGTTTATAATGTTTTAGTAGTTTATGAAATTAAAAATCTTCCACAGCCTCTTTGGCTTTATCATATATCGCTCCTCATTACAATTAAACGTTATTTCATTATAAGTTATTGACTGTACTGTACATTAGAAGTTATTTAAAACTTCTAATTATTACTAACAATTTAGGTGCTACGTTATTAAAAACAGTACAAATATGAATTATGCTTTTTATGATAATTTTATTTGTAATAGTTTGAGAAAAAAACTTATAGTATTTAAATCAATATGAAAATTATATTAACTTTCAGTTGTTTTTTTAATTTTAATATTTACCAAATGTATAAATTTATAATGTCTCCAGCTTTTGTAAGCTACTTTAGATGTGCAGCTTTTAAAACTTTGAAAACAAAACTGTTTTAACAACTCAACCATAAACTTAGTCCATGAATTTTCTTTATAACATATTTCCTTTACAATAATCTAATAAGTACTACTGTTTAGTATAAATCAAGTTATAAGCTTTCAAAACTTTTATTATATATTATCTTAAACTTACACAAGATACAGTCACTTCTCGCGAATCTCTTTACTCATTTGGTTACGCACTCTCGCTTAGTTACGCTTTTTAGAATTCTCGAAACAAACATTAGACAAACTTTTAACATGGTAAGTTTGGTGCAAAATCAGCAAAAATTATTTAAAAACTACAAGATATAATGAACATGTTAAGGTTAGAATTTTTAAAGAATATTTCAGGTTGTATGTATAGCTTTATCGTTCAAATATTTATTAAACTGAGTTAAACTATGTACTTAATAATAAAACTGAAATTTGGTTTACTAACTTCGATTTGATACTGTTAAATGAATGAATTATTTGTCCATGCATAAAGGTATTTAATATTCATAAGTTAGCAAAAACTAAAAGCTCAAAAACTTTAAATTTAATACTCATTAATTCAGACTAAGAGCGTAAATAACATTTTTTCTTGCCTTTTTAGATCTAAGTAAGGATATAAGCGTAGCAACATGTTTTAGAAGCTTGGAAAATTTTTCAATTTACCATTTTTGAACTCTATACAGATGATTGAATTTTTTAAACTTTAGAAAGTCGTGACCTCACACTGCAAACAACAAGCATAAACAGAAAAAAAAAGTCAAAAGTAACTTACAAATGTACAAAGATGTACTAGGTAATCAAATTTAAGAAAGCAGCCAATATACTAGGTTTGTTTGCTACTTATCGTTTAGTTACGCACTTTTGCTGTGAAGACAAAGTTTGTAGAATAGCAAAAGGTAAATGTACTTAAATGATAAAAAAAGTAATTCATTAGTTATTGTTAAGGGGGCTTTAGTTGGCCAACCATGATTTATAATTTACTCTTTTTAGTAGTTTTTAGCAGCAACTACAGACTTAGAAACACAATTAATACAAAAAATTGCTCTTTTTTTTTAATTTAAACTATTCTGCTAGTGAATCTTTATCAAATAACATTTTAGCAAAGTAAACTTTCGAACAAAATTAACATATTTGTGCTGATTAAGTAAACAAAATGTTAGTTAAAAATTGTCAAAAATGTTTTTAGAGCAACCTTTGAAAAGTGTAATTAAGTATATACTTTTATATTTAGCTTGTCTAAAGTATTGAATTGATATAACATATATATTTTTTTTCACTTGAAATTTTATTTTATTTTGTAGCTCTTAATAGAATTTAAAAAATACAATAACAGCATTCATTGCAAAGTATGAGCCTAACCCTAAAAAACACACATATTTATCAAGCACAAAAGTTTAATTAAATTTTATAATTAGCTGTGATATTAAATAAATTTAATGATATTTTTATTTTAGGTGTATTTTAGTATTATATAATGGTTTTTATACAATACTAACATACAACTAACAACTAAATACAATAACTAAAAAATTCAAAACATAAAAAAAGCTTACTAAACAATAAGTAATGTCTACTAAATATGTTTTATTAAAAGTATATAAACGTAAATAAACTAATAATACTATGTTATAAATTTTAAACATATCTGTATATTGTTGTCCAAAATTTTTATAACAATTCTTATATCTAAAGCCTAGTTAAAAATTTTAATAAAAAATCCCCTAACAGCTTTACAAAACATTTGTTTATGTATATCTTTTCCGTTTGTTCCCGGCATTTAGAAAACACAAAGTTTATAAAACAAAACATAAAACAATTAAATGTATCATTATGAAAACTGTTTAAACAGTTAAAACAGCAATAAAATATACTATTTTAAACCTAGGAAGTAAAACAAAACTTTTATCATCCATACATACTTTAAGAATTAGAACTAGCATCATATGCAGTTTCATTGTAAACTAAATATATAACAGTATCCTAGTAGACTTTATATTGTTTATTGCATGATAAAAGTGCGCATAAAAAGTTTTGTCGGAGGAACTGTTGTACAAAAAAAACATTTTGTAAAACACTTATTTAAAACCAATTCGTGCAAAATAACCACAGTTGATTTAGTTTTAAGTTAAGTGCGCGCTTAATTTATCAGACTAGCACTTTACTTGTAAACATTGTTTATCGTTTTAATTTTTCTTCATTTTTTATTCTATATAAGCTAATAACATAAACAAGTTTAAAACTCTTAAGCTTTTTTTACTTCAACGACTTAATAATTCATTGCTTAACATAAAAGAAAATTATAGTGCAAACTAAAGCTTTTAGAAAATTTTTTGCGTTTTCACTTGACAAGAAAAAGCAAAATTAAGTTTTTCTTTTATGTATTGAAATTCTTTGTTTTTTAGTTTACTGTTTAAGTACATTTAATGCATCAAAAAGAGACTTTTGCTTTTCTAATAAATTTAACATTACCTATAATTTAATTGGGTCAGTCCTAATGTTGGGTTACAGAATTTAGTTAAATATCTACTTGTGTGAAAAAACCGTAACTTATTTATTTGCAAAATATTTACAAAAGCGAATTACGTTTAAAAGAATAGCCTATAACGATAATTAAACTTTATTTAATAGAAATTTTTTTATTTACATTACTTTTTAAATCTTTTAAGGCAATTAGCAATAAGAGCGCATACTGTTCTAAATTCATAAACTCTTTTCAGGTTTATTAATTTTTAACCGGTTTATACCAGCTCCAAATTGAGGTTTTAAAATTTAAAAATCAGTTATTTTTTAAAAGCATTCCTTGTATTTGTTTTTGGTTGATAAAACATTATTCTTATTAAAATTACCACTACGTCACTACAAACTTCAAAAGTATAAAATTTTCGTAAATTTTTGTTGAAAAAAGTTGTTTACATAAATTACGCTAAAATTTGCAAAAGATTAGTTATCAGCGAAATCAGTTCGAAAGTTTTATTCTAAAAATAAAACTTAAACTACAAAATAAATAATTAATTTTTTGAATAATATTACACTTGTAGTGTTTGATACCGAAGAACAAACTTAAAATGGTTTTAATAACACAAGTATGAATTAAAAAAAAAATTGCTTTGAAATTACTTAAAAAGTTATTCGTTAAAAAAAAAGTTTTTAATAATATAACTGATTTGGTTTAGTTCTTTGCTTAAGTTTGGAAAAAAAAAGAAAGACCAAGTAATAGTTGAATTGCTATAAACTCTGTATGTAAGAAAACTTTTTTTCAAGATTCAATAATAATGTTCAAAATTTCAAGCTAACATTTTTAATTACATCCTAGCGAAGAACGTTCTCTATGTTATTTTTTTTTTCATTTGTTGCAGTATTTACTTTTATTATATGGAGATCGGTGGAAGTGGAAAAAACTAAAAGAGTTATAAGCATTGTTGAGCTTTTTATATTATAACTAAATATAACTTAATCTATATATAACAAAAACTATTACTAAAAATACTTTTGTTATACCTAACAATATAATTTAAGTAAAAGTTATGTTGTTAATCAAATACTTTTGAAATAAGAATCCATGTATTTATATACAAAATATGTTGGAATATTTCTAATTCAAGTCTGAAAATTAATTTTCAGTACTGACAAGCTCTCTGACTAAAATTTAGTTTGCCAAATAAACTTTTGAAATATTAAAGTATACTTTTACTTTCCGTTTGTAAATTATATACCTCTAGCAACTTTTCAAAAAATTAAACCTATATAATAACTAAACTTACAGCATATATAAATACATTAAAAAATAAAATGTATTTCGACATAGCTTTACTAAGAAAATAAAGTTAATTTATAAAAATATTTTTATATTATTTTTCTAATAAAAGGCTTATTCTGGTTGCGTAGTAAATACTATACTAGTTTACACCAGTTTAAGTTTTAGCGATTCATCAAAAGCGTTTTGTTTGTTAAGATTGATTTATCTTATTTATATGTTCTACAACAAAACTTACTTTACTTTAAACTTTAAGTTAAAATAAACTTAACATGTAAGATCTATTTTAGTTTTCTTAATGTAGTGTTGTAATTTTCGTACATTAGAATTGCTTGTATTGCAGTTATAGCATTAAAATTAATAGAAAGGTATTATCTGTATTGGTTAATGTTATAAAATACTGATTTTTATATTTTCTTAAACATTGTTCATCAGTAATTTATAACACTGTAATAAACTTAACATAATTTTAATATTACCAACTACCGTGTCGTTGTTTATTAGTAAAAAAATAAATTATTTATTAACAAGAAAGTTTATTGGTAAACATACTTAGAAAACTTAACAATTTCTATAACATTTATACTAGCATTTCACCAGTTTAAATTAAAGAGCTTAAAAAGTTGTTATTAAGAATTAAAACAGCTAAAATTTATTTCTATACAGTTAAAAATATATAGTTTTTTTTAATTATTACGTCACTCCAATTTATAAGTTTAACAAGTTTTTATGCGAATTCTTGTACAAAAGAGTTATAGCTTTTTTGTTTGAAAATCGCATAAATTTGAAGTCAAAACTGCTGTTACTAAAAAATAATATCTATACTACTTTTGAAATAATTATTTTTTCAAATAACTTAAGAAAAAATACTTTAAACTGCATTGAAAACGCTAACTACATTTTTTTATTAATATGTACTTGTAAATGTTCAAAAAAATAAAGATTAAACCGGGTATTACCAACACTTACCAATTTTCGATTAAAATTTTTACGGTTTACAGATATTAGTTTTGTAATATTACTGTATTTTATAATTTTAAAGTATATATTGGTATTTTAATATTTTATGATTTTAATCCATGTATTTTATGTAAATAATATACTTGTTTTGTAAGTTAAACTGTCTTAAAGTTTAAGTTGTTTAGGACTAATTTTAGTTATTTTGCTAGGATTTATACTTGATAATGACATTACAAGATTTAAAACGCCGTCACATTCAAATAAATTGTTTTTACTGTAAAATTATTTTTGAATTTGAAATATCCCTTCGTGTATCAATTGAAAAAGAAACTTAAATTAAAAAAGTTTTAGAACTATTGAACAAATTTATGGAAACTATAGTTAGAATGATGCTTTGTCTAGCTTAAATAGTACTGCCCCTTTTATCAAAGTTGTTTAATTAAAGTTTTTTAATCAAAGTTGTTTAAGTAAAATAAAACTCTAAATTAATTGGAAGACCGTACAATACTTAAATTTTTATACTCTGTAAAAAAAAAACACATCTTCTTAAATTTAAAAAAACAATGTAGTAACAAAAATATACATTTTCATAGAGTTCTTAAAAAAAACTTACTTAACAATCTATTTTTGTTCTACTTTATATTAAGAATTTATAAGTTAACTTATAAAGAAAATAATAGTTAAAACAACGGAATAAAAAACATTAGTATTCACATACTAAACTACGATACTACCAAAATTTTTTTTATAAAAGTAAAATTTATACTGGTTTTTATCAGTTTAATTAAACTCCTTAAGTTTATTCTCCAACTTCTAGCCGGTCTTTTATAGGTAAAAAAAGGAATTAAAAAAAAAAAAAAACAAATCACATGCTACTGTAGATTTAAGAATTTACTTAAATATTTTAAACTATAAAAAAAGAATAAATTCTATTTATTTTTCTTAACTTAGCTAGCACCAATATTTACCAATAGATATATTAATACTTGAATAAATTTATAAAATAAAAAGGTTCTGTTATTTTAGTAAAACTACTATAAATTAAATTTTAAAACTTTATTGCTTATTTCTCCAAACTTAAAACAAACTTGTCTTGTTAAAAAAAGGGTTAAAGAAAAAAAGTACAGGCCACTGTAGACTTAAGGATTTAACTTAAAACAGTAAATCATTAAAATAAGATATACATTAAAAAAATTTTAAATTAAAAAGGAGAGATTACTACTAATACTTACAATTTTGTTTATTAATTTTTATTATAAAATAAGAATAAACATTAAACTTTAATTACTTCAAAACAAATACTTTTACACTTTAAGCTTAGTTTGCCGACCAAGTACTAAGTTAATAGAGGAGAGTATATATTATTTTCGTTACTTTAGACTTTTTATTCCAAACCGTAGTAGTATTGTAAAGAAGTTTACTCGTTTACTAAACCTATAAAAATTTTGGAATGTAAACGTTCGTTTGCATTAGAATTACAACAAAAATGATATAACTTTGTATTTAAGTCTCTGTTTTGACAGTTTTGAACTTGCTTTGCTTGTTATTCATTAAACTTAAATAAATTTATAGCGTAAAAATAACAATTATTTTGGTTTAACTTTTAACTTTATACTTCTGAAGTTTTTAATGACGTAAGGATTATTAAATAGTTAAAAAAATTATCAAGTAAAGTATAAATAAGAAAAGTTTTGTCAAGATTTATTTAGTTGGTATATTGTTGTAATTTGAACTGGTGGATAACTAGTAAAAATTTAGATCATGCCTTTTCTTATATATCTGGAAACTCATTATTGTTTAAGTTTAAATAGATATAAGCATATTTTATATTTTTTGAGTGAATTATACTTTCTAGTTTGTGTCATTTCAAAATGCATTCTTGTTTGTTTAACAACTTTTTTATGCTTTTATTACAATACTAAAGGCAAAACCAGTTAATAAAAACGTTAAGTAACCTTTAGTATAACCAATAAATTTAGTTGTTGACAGTTTAAAATGAAAGAAAAATGGTAAAAAAAAATTGCGAGTGAGGGTTGCTTTAAAGATCATTCTTAAAAATAACAACGTTAAAGTAAAATGTAATAAATCAAAATCCCACCATTGTTTACTCACAAATAAATTCAGATAATTTATACCAAATTATTAACAAGTATTATAATAATAGGAAGCAAAAATTGTCTTTAGTATTGCGTTGTATAAGTTTTATTGAAAAAAACCTTTAAGTAACTATAAATAACTTTTTAGTTTAACACATGTTTATTTTGATAGTTTCAGAATAAGAAAAAAATCATTGTGTCCTTAAATTAACTTTTATTGTAAACCTTACAAGGAGTTAATATTATAAGCAAAGGTGTATTTTTGATTGTTGCTCTCAAGTACAAACTTAACACTACATTAAATCAAACAACGTTTTCTAGTAAAAACAATCGATTCGGTTTAATTAAGTTTAAAGAAAACCGTTTTTATAATGCTGGCAAAATTTTTTAAATTAATTGATTTTAAAACAATATTTTAAATTAGAATTTCAAAATTATAAAAGAGATTAACAAAGGGAAAACAATTGAGTAAAACAAGTTTTGTGATAGTTTTTACGAAGTTTTTTGACATACATACTTTAGTTAATGTAACAAAAGACATTAAACTTTTATCTTTTTAAACTTAACCATTTAAACATTGCTTTTCAGCCAACAACGCTTGTTATTAAAAAATTCTGCTTAAGATATACATGCTTTTAAGATGTATACTAATTCGATTTATTTCAGTATTTCAAACAGTTGTAAGTATGTTTTGCTAACGGTTGTTTTGATATAGAATTAGGCTTAATAACAGCTAAGTACTTAAAATTTAGATAAAACCTTTGTACTACATGTACTTAGACATGTTTTAGTAATGATTAATGAATGACGTGACTTCTAGTTTTCAAAGACAAATATTTTAATACATAAAAAAATTGGAATATAAATTTACAGTATTACAAAGCCTTACTCACTTTTAACTAATACAGTGATCTGCATACTGCGTCCTTCAAAGCATAAATCTACTATCCTCGGTGTTTTTTCAGATAAGTTTAACTTATAAACTTAGAAGGCCTTCTCTCTTCGCCATCACCAATAATCAGATATGCTAACTATCTTGACTTTTTTACTAAATTTAGAATAAAACCATTCCATAATAAACTACTATTTGGTGATTTTGTTGATTTTCACGGGACACGTTCAAAATCCACCCGCGTTTGAAATCCAACCGATCAAAATCCATCCAGTCAAATTTGATAAGTGCATACCGATAGAAGGTAAGGGTTAGGGGTAACAGTGATAATAAATAATAAATAAATAATATTTTATACAAATTGATAAATAAAGAAAAAATAATAATTGGGAACGCGAGTGGATTTTGATAGTGTACCAATTTTTTATATACGTCAATTAAAAAAGTTATTAGTTTAGTTTGTGTTTACATTTTTTTGAGTACAGTATAGCTAAGGAATAGTTTAGTTTTAAAAACTTAGAAAAACTATTAAATAAAATTCCTAAAATTATTAATTCTGATAAAGTTCTATAAATTTTAGCTGGTTTACAAGACCATTTACTTTAGTTTTTTTAGTGAGTGTGAACATATTTTTGAATATAATATATGTTAACCTTTAACCTTTTGATATTTAGTTGTACTTTATGTTTGTTAGGTAACTATATTCTTTAAATGTAATATCTTAGTTGTTTTCTATTTCTAAATTTTGCATTAGTAAATAGTAATTTAAATAGTCAATAATATTTTTTTTAAACCTTATGTAAGCAACCATTAAAAAAAATTGATTTAAAATGTTAAATTTTTTGCCAGTCGCTATAGCTTTGATAAAACAATGTAAATAAAACTAAATTAAAATTAAGCTTGGACAATTGTTTACTAAAATTGAAAATTACGAGCAATGTGGAGCCAACTAAGAGTAATTTTGTAGAAAAAATTAAGCTAGTGTTACCGATACCTATTTTTTATCAATAAAATTTGCATACTTTTAATTTTGATTTAGTTTTAAAGTAAATGAGTTGAACACCGTTAAAAAGCTATTAATCTATTAAAATTTCATTTTTTATTAAAAAAAACTATGCACTTTTAATTTATACGGTCTTTATAATAAATTCTGTTTTTAAATTAGTGCACTGTTTAATTAAATACTTTCAATAAAATAAATGTTACTTAGCTTAGACCAATATTTTAACAAAGTTTACTCATTAAGAAAAAACTGCATAATAATGAATGATATTAAAACTATGTTGAAAAGTTTTTGTTAAAAAGTAAAATATATTTTTATTACCTTTACTAAAATTAAAAACTACTGACAATGTTAAAGGCAAACTTAAGGTATTTTATTTGTTTTCTTTTTTTTAACTTAAGGTATTTTTAAACCTAATTTCACAAAAACATTTTGTTTCAAAATGAATATGTTTGCTAATTTGAAACTTATTGTAAGTGCTATAATATTCTATCTTGCTATAATAAAAGTTTTTATTATAATAGTTTTTAAGCTTTTAAGATTAGAAAAAGTAACTTACGCTAACCTCGACATAAAGTATATATTTTTATATATTAATAGAGACTTAATATCAAATCTATATAATTTAAAAATAAACTGTTTTTGAGTTATAAAGTTATTTGCAATTTTCTGTAAAAAACGATATTAAGTCATATCAATGTGTTGCAATTAACTTCAATTTAGTTATTGCTTAACCAAAGTATGTGAACTAACTCTCAGTTTTTACTTCTATATATTATTTATACATATAAAAGAGCAGATTGTAGGTCGCGCAAATTTTTATTATCGTTATTTTTATTTTTAATTATTGTTATTAACTATTATTCATTATTTTTTATTTTAAACCTGTGCAAACATGTTAGTTTTGTGAAGCAATTTTTTTTTTAAACCGAATTTTTTACACAGGTAAATTTTTATGCAACTAAATCTTTGTTAAGATTTTACTTCGATTAAAAAAAATACAAGTACAATAAAAACACAATAAATAATTTTTTTTATTGTGGCATATGCTCTATTTTTTTAGTCTGATTGCTAGCAATTCTTTAATAGTTAATTTGTGTAAAATTATATCACAAAAATGTTCTTTAATTTTATAATACTTGAAATTTTAGTGACGTAAAGATCTTAAAATGATAGAATTTAACTTTCAAAATAATTATAAATAAAATCATTTTTGCAACATAATTGGCAAATTTAAATTCTTCTTATTTTTAACTGGTTAAAAGCTAGAATAAATTTTGAGCCACTAAGCATTTTGTTTACTAACTACTATTGAAGCCATGTACCTGTTATTTGAGCTATTTCTAATTTTTAGCTTGTATTATTTAATAATGCATTTAAAACATTGTCGTATAATCATTATGCTAATATTACATCACTTAAAGCAAAAGAATCTATTATTGATTAAAAAACACTATTTATTTTCAACGTGAAGTCTTTTTTAAATGCAACGGTTTTCGAAAGTCATAGTCTTTAGCGAGATACCAAAACAAATTATACTTAAGGTAGATGATGTAAAACTACCATATAATAAAGTTTATACTACTACTACTGTTTACTAACAATATTGATAGCATTTTTGTAAGTTTTATAATAATTAAGTTTTGTTTTTTTTTATATAACCGTTTAATCAGTTTCAAAGATAACTCGTGACCAGGTAAAAAAAAAAATTCTTTTCTTTTGTTTTAATTTTGTTTAAAACGCTCGAATTTTTTTTTCGCAGAGATCAAGTTTTTTATTTAATTGAGAATTTAAAAAAATCATAAAAGTTGTTGTTTACTTTAAAACTTTATTTCCGAAGAGTAAGTTAAGCAAGTTTTGTAAATCGGTAAACAAGAGTTTGAAAAAATCTTTAAAATTAATGTATGTGTAATGTATTAAAATTTGCAGTGACGTAATTAAAGCTAACCAGATAAATTTTCTTATCAACTTGATATAAATTAAAGCAATATTTATTAAAAGTAAACTTCTTGAACCGTTTTAATTTTAACTAGTATAAACTAGTATACATTAATTTATAAAAAAACTTTTTTATTAGGTTTGTAGTGGTTAGAAGGACAAGTTTTATCTTTTGTACAGTAACTATTAAAATTTGTTTTGAGTAAGTTTGTTGATTATTAAAGCAGTTTACTAAACTAACTTAACAATCAAACAAACACATGCTTTATTTTTAAGCTGGTAAACAAATTTAGTGGTAATTCCATGCTTCTGCTCTACAGACTTTTGCTAATATTTTTGTTGAAAAGTCTATAAATGTGATTAATAAATTTTGAAAAAAAAAGACACTTGAAAAGTTTTTTTGGTAAACGAGTAAAATATTATTATTTTATTGTTATTTTAAAGAAAATTTTAACAGCTAAAATATTTTATTGTTAGAGCTACATAAAGTAGGTACTTTATAGATTACTCTGTCTTCAGTTGTTAGAGATAGAGTAATGATAACTAAATAGCAAAAATTCCTTTAGATAATTTAAATGGTTTAGATTTGAATAAAAAACAAAATTTTGTAGTTCTATTTTGTACACGTTTTATTTTAAAAGCTTACTAACAAAAATTTATGAACTTTATAGTAACATTAAAAACGATGTTAAGTTTATAAATAGTTAGTTTAGATAACTTCATAAGTAATTTATAATACATTTTTTTAATATAAAATCTTCTAATTAGTTTTGCTGGTATTACATCAAAATATGCAATTTTTACGTACAAAATTCACAATTCTTAAATAAGAAACCCACAAAACTTCTTACAACTAAATTTTGTAATGGCATAACCACTAAAATAAATTAATGTTTTTCATTTAAAATGATTATAAATTAATACAATATTAACTTTTTTTTATTTTAATTTACTTTTGTTAGCTGGTTACTGTCAAGCTAAATGTTGGACATGTAACTAACAAAAGACTTCAGAGAATTATAAAACATAGTTTTTGTTTATGCAGTTAAAAATTTTGTTAAAGTTAATATTTAACAACTGAAAGTGTTTAAATTCTAGTAAAGTTTTCAAATAGTAAGTAATCTATGAATAGTTTTCAAATTTGTTACTTATTTACAGGCTTAACTTTGTTTTTACATGACCAAAAAAAAATTTCTTTATAAAATATTCTCTTTTGAATATCAGAAATAGAAATCTAAATATCACGTCTTATATTAAAATGAAAACCAATATTAACGGCTTAGTTTTCCTTTTGATAGACTAAATACTTAAAATAAATATTTAAAACTACACAGTCTTACAAGTTTAAAGCTTTAGAGATATTCTGTGTTAAGTGTTTCAAGTAGAATCAATAAAAATAACAAGTTTTGGTCAAAATTTCTATAATTCACAGAGTTGACTTATTGAATAAATTGAAAAAACTTTCAAAGAGTTAATTACACATTCCTTTAAAATATTTTAATATTGAGCTGGTTAGAAATCGATCTTTATTTCACTGAACGTTTAGAAAAAAATTTAATAATACGAGCTGTAATCGGACTAACTTTTATTTAGAAAAAACTATTTCGAAATTAATTCAACTTGTGATAAAACTAATTTATGTTAGACAGCTATTGATCAATTTTAAATGATAAAAATAATTAAACTTAAAATTCTAGCTTTATAAAATTAAACTAGGGGTATTGGAAACTTAAAACTAAATTAACTTAGTTTTTTTTTTTGTTCATAATATTATAAACGATGAAAGTCAACTTCAAAATGAGACAACACATTAGTTTGCCAGTAAATAGACATAATCAATAACCTTTTAAAATAATGTGAAAATAGTTTTATCTTCGTATTGTTTAGTCATCAAAACTGTACACGACACAATTTTAAAAAGTAAAAGTACTTTTAGAAACCAAATTTTTTGTAAGTTCAAAGGTGCAAGATGGCTCAAAAATTTTTTTTAAAGGTATTTTTAATATTGTCATTTACTTGAGACATAACTTTTAATATTTGTACTTTTTATTTGTAAAAAATTAATTGTTTTCTTTTTGCTATAAATAAATGTAAAACATTAGCATTAAAATCAAAATAATAAGACTGCTGCTATACTATTGGCCACATTGGTAAGTTAATTAGACTAATAAAAATAGCATTTTTGGTAACATACCTTAAAATAATTAAAATAATTTATAATATTCTCTAAACGAATAGTTTAAACAAAAAGTAATAAACAAAAATGTAAATTTAAAATAAATTATTGTTTAAACTTAATTATAATCGTTGTTTTTGCTTTAATTTTTATCCAAGCTTTTTAATTTTTTATTAAAGAAAACTATTTTTTAAAGACAAACAACTTTCTTTCTCTATATTAAAAACATTTAATTTTATATAATTTTTTTTTAACACGTGTAATGATTTATTCAAAAAAATAAATTTTTAAGACTTAAAATATTTTTAACGATATTATCTATTACAAATTAAAATAACTTAGAACTAAAATTAATTGAAAATTACAGTAGCATTTAACTTAAACTAATATTCGAGAATACATATAGCACGATTTTATCTGTATTTTAAGTGTAATTTAAATTTAAGCTTGAACTTTAGGGTAAGCTTTTATTTAAATAACTGTTAATTTGACGTTAAGTTTATAGCCAAACAATCACAATCTTGTCTGTAAAAATTTCATCTATATAGTGTTTGTAACGACGTAACGATAATCAAAAAATGAAACTTCTATATATCATAAAAATAAATTAAAGCAGTTTCTGACAATTATTATTTTTTTCAAGGTAATGTTATTTGCACTGGCGAAAACCAGTATAAGCCTAAATTTCAAAGTAGAAAAAATACAGAATTTTATCAAAATTAGTTTATTCTATCAACACAAAACAGAAAAAAGTAAAAATTATTGACTCAATAATTTTATCTTTAACTTTTTGTATTAAGTCTTTTAAAAGTAACTAATTTCAATAATATTTTTTACAAACCAGGATGGTTAATAAAAGTTTTATGAATACTAGTAAAATTTTGACTTTACATTTCTTATAACTTAGTTAAGGTTGATAAAGCTTATATAAACAAATAAAGCTTTGATTTGGATAGCTGAATTAGCTAAAATATTTTTATTGGAAACAGAATTTTTAGTTATAAGCTTAAAGCTTTTACATAACTTTTACAATTTCTTGCTTCTAAAGAAAAAAAAATATAGTAAACATAAAATTTTGTTTTTAACTTATTTATCAACTACGTAAAGTACTTACTAATACTTAAAACCATTAGTTTAGGAAAACAAATGTTTACTAACAAAACCTTTCTACATTAACTTTGTCTTTTTACATAGCTATAATGTATTCTTTAGTAGCTAATTGTTCCAAAAAAACGTTCTATTATTAAATAAAGCGTTTCTGACTTATAACATTTTTTCTTTTACAGTTTCAAATTACAGTTTTTGTTGGAAGTAAGTAACTTGAGACTTAACTATTTTATAATTTAATAACCATTTAATTTAGATATGTATTAAAATACTAATGTAATATAATGTTTTTGTTATTTTTATTGTAGTTTAAAACCTTATTTTATGAGTAAATCTTTAGTTTTAATTATTATCAATTTTACATTAAATTTCTTCAAACTTCAATCCAAATAATCACAACACGCTTCAATAAAAAAAAAAAAGTAGTGTTATAATATAGTTTGAACAAAAAAAAAAGTGTGTAGTGACGAATGGGTTATTAAAAAGTTAACTTTTCTGAATAAGGTTAAAATATATAGCAGAAGTTTTATTGGTAATAGTATACTTTCATGTTATAATAATTTTAACTGGTTAAACCAGTATAAATATAATTCTGCAACGAGTAAATAACCTGTGTATAGTCTCTAATTTACTGTTTTGTTAGCTTTATTTACTAAAGTTAAAATTACTTAAACTTTATTGCTTATATTACACAAGATACCAAAGTATATCAAAACTTGTGATATAACTTGTTTATTCTACAACCACAAAGCAGAAGGGAAAACATGTGATATATTTATAAAATTTACTGTTTACATTTGGAAAATGAGACAATTTGCAAGTATCCGAATAAATATTTAAAATAACGTAAATTAAACTAAAAAGAAATAGCTAATAAATCTTTGATAGCACAAAGTTTTCTAATTTTGAAATGAAATGTGTTTAGAAGAAACAATGAAGAAACTGATTAGAAGAACGGGTCAAATTGATATTTACAAATTTGGAAAATATAAATTCTTAAAAAAGAAGACCTACATTTAAAAATGTAATTTAAATTAGAAAAAAAGAATATGTAGGTCTAACTAATACGTTAAACACTTATTTTAATTTTAAAATATTTTCATTTATTTTGAGATATGGCTAAAACAAGTTTTAAAATATACTAGATTTGTAGTTATTTAAATTCTGTTTTTTTAATAAATTTTTTTAATAAACCTAACTTAACTCATTATACTTTCAATTAAACATCAGTAGTTAAGAAAAGCTTTAGGTACAAAATAAAAACAACTTATAATGAAAAAAGATGCTTAAAATTTTATACATTAAATATTTAATGACGTAACGATGATTAATATGTAAACTATAATTTTAAAACAAAAATAATTAGAAATAATTTTTTTAGAACTTTATCTAAAGCATTTCGAACTTCATTTTAACTGGTAATAATCCGGTAAAAGTTTTATTCTGAAATTTATTTATAACCTTTTAATACCTATTTTTACTTATCTTTCCGCTATATCATCTCAAAACGCATGTAAATTATGTGATACAATTAACTATACTTTCATCACAAAACTAAAAGAAAAATAATATTTCAATCGCAGTAAATGATTTTTAATTCTATCTGACAATCGGTAGTCTTTAAAAACTTATGGATTTTATACGAAAATGTTTTAAGCGTGACACCCTAACACAAAACATTGTACTTAAATAAAAAATATGTTAAATTTTTTTTAATAAAAATTGAACTAGTACCATCGTCTATTTACAATATTTAGATTATTTTTTTTAAATTTTGCTCATTTTTTTTACAATAAACCCTATATCTAAGTTCAAATTAAGTTTGATATCAGACTAAGTATTTATTACTTATACATAAAATTTGCTTTGATTTTTTGTATAAACATTTTAGTGTTTTTAAGCAGAAATAAGATTTTGTTTTATATTTAAAGTAAAAATTAAAGTTTTTTTACGAGCTATCGTTATTTTTTAGTATTATTAAAGTATTAAAAAAACATTAAAAATTGAAAATATTCGTAGAAAAAAAATTTGATTAACTAATACACAAAATACTTTAAGAATAAAAAATTATCTATAAAGTTCGCATTGACGTAACTAATACTAAAAAAATATTTTTTAAATAACTGTAAATTAAATTAATCTAAGTGACATTTGCTTGATGAAATTAGTTTCAACTAGTATGTCCCAGTACAAATTGTATTAAAAAACTAGTATATAGCTATAAATTAAGCTTTCGCTCTTAATTTTCGAAACAATTTGTTAACCTTACTAAACATTCATAAAACGCCAGGTTTGTTTTAGCTGTCGAAAGGTTTTATATTTATATATGACTTAAAAACAAAACGTTTGTGAGATCAATTTTATTGTTTTTGGTTGTTTAGTTTAAAGTTTTTGGTATATCAGATGATTTTAAATAAGATTTTTTTATCAATGGATATTTAATTTTAGAGAAAGATTTTTAAACAATAAATGTATTATACGCAACATTTAGATTTAATTATTCCAATAAGCTCTGAATAATTTTAGTTTCATCAATTTTAAAACTATTACTAATAGCAATTTTTGAAAGTTTAATTAAAGTAAAAATTTAAGATTATAGTTTATCTTATGATAATTATAGGATTAAAATAGCAAATTTAAATAAGTTTAAAAGTTTTGTAAACTTTATGTAAGAATTTTTGTAACTAAAGTCAATGTAAACAATGAGTTTTTGCCGTATATTCCAGAAACGACGAGTGTGAAAATTTAAACAGTTTAGGCTTAATTAATTAAAACGGTATTTATGAGCTTTTGGCGTAACTAATTCAAAATTAATATATAAATTATGTGTTACTTTTTTGAAAAAACATTGTTATTTTAAGTATAAAATTATATTTTTTAAATAACATGGTATACTAGATTAAAAATTTTACATAGAATACGTATAATATCAATAATATCAAAATAAATGTATGTCCGTTAAGTAAAATAATTATGAATTAAAAGTTATACTAACAACATAATTTTAATATAAAGTATACGATACTTTTAACACTATATTGATTAATTGTAGAATCTAAGTTGTTTGAGTAAAAAAATATATAAGTAAAGTACTTTAAAATAAGACAATTATTTTAATAGCAGTATTTTCCTTTCAAACTAAAATGAAAATTCAGTTTACTGAATATTAATATTCATTTAAATGGTAAAATTGTGAAAGTTATTTCATAAAACAATTTATAATCAAAAAATGCAAACTATTTATAAAAATAAATAATTTTAAATTTATTCTGACGTAACTATTTTGAAAAGTGATTTTTTGTTTTGCAGATTTTAATTAAATAAGAGTCTTTAAAAAATTGTTCTTTTAAGCTGATATAAAATCTGTATAAACTAAACTTCATAACTTAGTACGTTTGTTGTAGTACTAGGATGTTATTAGCCTTACAATATTTGTAAATAACTACTTTTATGAAATAACTTATATTTAAAAATAGTGTTATATCTAAAAAATATATTTTTATTCGTAATCACATACAGCGTCAACTTAAATATGTTTTATATGTATGCGTTGGACAGTGTATGGAATGAAAAGTTTTTTTCTTTACTGTATAGCTTGCTTCTTTAGTTATAAGTTTCGCAAACTTGAGTCTTAAAATTTGATAGACGATTTAATAACCAGTGCTAATTTTACTTCAGGTTTCGGTAGCTTGTTATAAATAAAAGACGAAATTTTGAAAAAAAAACTGCTGACCACTTTAGTAATGAAGATTTTACAAAAAACAATAAAAAGATATAAAAAGAAAAATAAAATTTTCTAATTTGTTTTGTACTATACTTAATCTTATATTTGCAACTTTTAACAGAAAAACATGATTTTTTTTATTCACGCAAGTAACTTTATAATAAAATATTCAAATTAATAGATGTTGTTTAACAACTCAAAACAAGTTTATCTAACATAGACGTAATATAGGTAAATGTATTTCTCGTATGTGTTCTACTATTAAAAACCTTTTAAAATGATGTTAGTATTTAAACAGGTTTTAAGGAATTTTTTAATCGAATTGCTTAAACAGTTGAAATTTATACTATTACAACTATACTAAACTTGTACTTATGTATAAAGCAATAGAACTTCACTAAAATAAGTTCTTTTTTTGTAGCACAAGTTTTATTTTAAGATTACAATTATAGAAACTACTTACTTATACTTACCAAATAGTAAGTAATTTATTAAAGTTAGTTGCGCAAAAACCACAACTTTATTGTCTAAAATGTTATATATTTCAAGTTTGTACCAAAAAAAATTATGTTAAAGTAAAATAAATCTTTAGAACCTTTACCAAAGTTAAAAACTACTGGCAATGTTTAAGGAAAAAAAAAATTGATTAAATTTTGAACCTATTCTCACAAAACCATTTTATCTTAAAATGAATATGTTTGCTCATTTGAAACTTGTTATAACTGCTATAAATTCTATCTTAATAAAATAAAATATTTTTTTATAGTAGTTTTAAAGCTTTTAAGACTAAAATAAGTAGCTTAAGTCAATTGGCACATAAAGTGTAGAATTTAATTTTCTTTTAACAAGACTAAATATAAAATCTATATAATTTAAAAATATGTTGTTTTTTGAGTTAAAAAATTATATGCAATTTTTTTTATAAACGATATTAAGTCATATCAATATGTTGCAATTAACTTTAATTTAGTTATGGCTTAACCAAAGAAATAATTCTCAATTATTATACTTCACTTCTATTTATTTATTGCTTAAACAAAGTATGTGAACTATTTCTCAACTTTTATACTTAACTTCTATTTATTATTTATACATATAAAAGAGCAGATTTTAGGTCGCACAATTTTTTATTATCGTTATTTATATTTTTAATTATTATTATTAATTATTATTCATTATTTTTTATTTAAACCTGTGAAAACATGTTAGTTTTGTGAAGCAATTATCTTTTTTAAAACTGAATTTTTTACACAGGTAAATTTTTATTCCACTAAATTTTTGTTAATATTTTACTTCGATTTGAAAAAATACAAGTACAATAAAAACACAATAAATATTTTTTTTTATTGTGGCATATGCTTTATTTTTTTAGTTGGATTGCTAGCAATTCTTTAATAGTTAATTTGTATCACAAAAATGTTCTTTAATTTTATATTACTTGAAATTTTAGTGACGTAAAGATCTTAAACTGATAGAATTTAACTTTCAAAACAATTATAAATAGAATTATTTTTGCAACGTAGTTGGCGATTTTAAATTCTTCTTATTTTTAACTGGTTAAAAGCCAGAATAAATTTTACGCAACTAAGCTTTTTGTTTATTAACTACTATTGAAGCCCTGTACCTGTTATTTGAGCTATTTCTACTTTTTAGCTTGTATTATTTAATAATGCATTTAAAATATTGTCATATATCATTATGCTAATATTACATCACTTAAAGCAAAAGAATCTATTATTGATTAAAAAACACTATTTATTTTCAACGTGAAGTCTTTTTTAAATGCAACGGTTTTCGAAAGTCATAGTCTTTAGCGAGATACCAAAACAAATTATACTTAAGGTAGATGATGTAAAACTACCATATAATAAAGTTTATACTACTACTACTGTTTACTAACAATTTTAATAGCATTTTTGTAAGTTTTATATTAATTAAGTTTCGTTTTAATTTTTTTATATAACCGTTTAATCAGTTTCAAAGATAACTCGTGACCAGGTAAAAAAAAAACTCTTTTATTTTGTTTTAATTTTATTTAAAACGCACGAATTTTTTTTTCGCAGAGATCAAGTTTTTTATTTAATTGAGAATTTAAAAAATCATAAAAGTTGTTGTTTACTTTAAAACTTTATTTCCGAAGAGTAAGTTAAGCAAGTTTTGTAAATCGGTAAATAAGAATTTGAAAAAATCTTTAAAATTAATGTATGTGTAATGTATTAAAATTTGCAGTGACGTAATTAAAGTTAACCAGGTAAATTTCCCTATCAACTTAATATAAATTAAAGCAATATTAATTAAAAGTAAACTTCTTGAACCGTTTTAATTTTAACTAGTATAAACTAGTATACATAAATTCATAAATAAACTTTTTTATTAGGTTTGTAGTGGTTAAAAGGATAAGCTTTATCTTTTATACAGTAACTATTAAAATTTGTTTTAAGTAAGTTTGTTGATTATTAAAGCAATTTACTAAACTAACTTAACAATCAAACAAACATATGCTTTATTTTTAAGCTGGTAAACAAATATAATGTAATTCCAGGCTTCTGCTCTACAGACTTTCGCTAATATTTTTGTTGAAAAGTCTATAAATGTGATTATTAAATTTTGAAAATAAAAAGACACTTGAAAAGTTTTTTTGGTAAACGAGTAAAATATTATTATTTTATTGTTTATTTTAAAGAAAATTTTAACAGCTAAAATATTTTATTGTTAGAGCTACATAAAGTAGGCACTTTATAGATTTCATTTAAAATGTTTTTCATTTAAAATGATAATAAGTTAAATCAATCTTAACAAATAGATGGTCGTGTTGCAGCGTCTAAATTTAAACTAGTGTAATTTGGTATATGATTACTGATATAATTTTTAATTATTTAAATTTACTTTTGTTAGCTGGTAACTGTCAGGCTTAGTGTTCGATATGAAACTAATAAAAGACTTCAGAGAATTATAAAACATATGTTTTGTTTATGCAGTTAAAATTTTTTATTAATGTAAATACTTTACAACTGGAAGTGTTTGAATTCTAGTAAAGTTTTTAAATAGTTAGTATTTTATGAGTAGTATTTTTGCTTTGTTGTTTATTTACAGGCTTAACTTTTTTTTACATGACCAAATTAAAAAAAGAATAAATTGTAGTTATAAAACATTCGCTTTTGATTAACAGAAATAGAAATCTAAATATCACGTATTATATTAAAATAAAGTATAATTTTAACGCTTAGTTGTCCTTCTGATAAACTAAATACTTAAAATAAATATTTAAAACTACACAGCCTTACAAGTTTTAAGTTTTAGTGATATTCTGTGTAAAGTGTTTTAAGTAGAATCAATATAAAAACAAGTTTTACTCTAATTTAAATAAAACGCAGATTTGACTTATTTAATAAATTGAAGAAATTTTCAAATAATTTATTACACGTTTTTGTAATATATATCAATATAGAATTGGTAGAATCCAGTTATTATTTAACTAAACTTTTAGAAAAAGGTTAAATACTACTAGCTGGAATCGTAGTAACTCTTGAACTTATATAATACTCTTATAAAAGAAGTTCATGTTATTAGCTTAGACAGCTATTGATCACTTTTAAATGATGAAAAATACGTAAAAATAAAATTCTATTTTGATAAAATTAAATTAGGGGAATTTATAACTTAAAACTAAATTAATTCTGTTTATTTTTGTACATAATAATATAAAAAATAAAAGTCACAGTCAAAATTAGACAACACATCAATTTGCTAGTAAATAGATAAAATCAATATTCTTATAAAACTATGTGAAAGTTGTTTTATTTTCGTATTATAAAGTTATCAAAACTGTAGACGACATTACTTCTAAAACTAAAGTTTATAACAATTTTTAAACTGTTTTGCTAAACAAGTTTATTCTTTTTTAAATAAAACTATATTTAGTTTCTTCGAAATAAAAACATACATTAGATTTTTATTAAAACACTATGCATTATAATGCAAATGAAATAACATGTCATTTGTAATTTTAAACAAAAGTTTTTAGAGCTTAGTTGTTTTTCTGTTAGAGTTGCACAAAAGATTTAAATTTGATTACTTTACATATTACACTTTTTATACGTGTCAGAGTAATGTTAACATTTTGTATAAAATAAAATATTTCTCATAAACGAAACTATATAGGATTATAAATACAAAATCGATTTATAATAATATTGTAGATAATTAGTGCCTAAAAATTGAAATATGTAAGTTTTTACTTAAACTTGGTTTTGACTTAGATGAGAGTATAGGTATTTTATCAAACATTGAGCTTTTAAATTCTTAAGATATGTTTTTTATTGTACCCAAGTATTTTCTACTTATTTATAGTTTCTCTTATATACTTAAGGTAGTATAAGCTTTAAATACATTTAAATTGAATAAACTTTAATATATGTTGTAAATTTTTATATAATAGATTGTGGGTTATTAATCTTTATAATAAGTTAAAGTATATCTTTGTGTTTTAACTCTTTAGGTTCACAAACTCAAGGCTAAAGTATTTAAAGTTGTCACTACATTAACTCAGGTATCGGTAATCTTTTATAAGTACAGGGAAAGACTTTATTTAATGGCAACGTAGCTTTGAACATAAAACTCTAAAATGTAAACCGTTAAAAATTTTAATTCTGCTAAATTTTTTTTTTTATTACAAAACTAAAAACAATATTTACTACAGTAACCTCTTGCTTATTTATGCACATTGTGTCCACAGAAAAAAAGCGTAAATATACGAGAGATCGTAAAGATACGAGAGGTACCATACATACTTACTGTAATGGCTAGTTTTTGATATTGCTTCTAGTTAAAAGCAGTTTAGGAACTTTCCAACTTTTAACAATTTGTATACTTTGTTTACAGATATTAAAACAAAACATAAAACTATACATTAATAAAAAAAAGATTTAAATCTATATCAAATAATAATACTTGTAGAAAAACTTATGATATGTTGACTAAAAAAAATGGAGTTTAGTGTTAAGTGTAAGCTCTATATTTATTAGGTATCACTGCTATTTTTGCTATTAATTTTCAGTAGACTTATATTTTAGATGTTTATTCATATATAGGACAATAAGTGCAGAATTACTTATTTGTGTTATAAACTCTCATTATTTCATTATACTTTTAATATTTAACATAGTCATACTTCTTTAAGAATTTTAATTAAATCTCTTATTGTTAATAAAATATACATCGTATAGTTGTTTATCATTTTGTCAAGGAACATACGTTTACAATGTCTTAAGATATAGAGAGGTGAGTTGACATTTGTAAACATATTTTAAATTAAAAATATATAATAGATCTAATTTTTGCAATAGTAAAAAAATATTTTTTTTTGAGTATTTTAGAATTCTAAAATACGTAACTAAACGAGAGTGCGTAACGTCACGAGTGCGTAAAGATGCGAGAGGTTACTGTAGTTGTTAAATTACAACTTTAAAAAATTTATAAAAAAAAAGATTAAGTTATTTCTTTTAAGTTACCTTATATTAAATACTTAAACCTTTACTGCTTAGTTGGCAAGGTTAATTTAATTTGTACCTTGATAAATAAAAGTAGATTATTCATTTGTAGATTTTTGTTGTAAAGGTTGTAAAAACGTGTTAGTATTTTAAGCAGTTATAAAATTATATCAAAACTTGTTTTATCTAAAACTAGTTTATTATACTTATTAAAAACAAATTAAAAGTTTTGTTATTAAATTATCTTTAGTTAGTACTTCGTAATAAACCTATACTATATTTTTAAAAATAAGTATATATAAGTACTATGGCGTATTTTCTTTTAAACAGAAAACAACATACACCAAAAGAAATATTACTTAGCATAATTTTTTTAACATAACACTAATTAACTAATTTTGCCTTTAAAACAGCAGAATAAACGATTTTACGTAGAAAAAAAAAAAATTAACAAAATTTCAAAAAAATTTACATCTTAAGTTTGTATTGACTTATTGAGATTAAAATAAATAATATTTCTTCTATTATATAAAATTAAAGTATAATCATCTTAGCAAACAAATATATACATTTAAACGCAAAAATTTGAATTGGTATAAACCAGCATAGTTTTTAAAACGAATTTATAATATTTTATATAAATAATCCTCAGCGGTTTATGTTTTCAGAATTTTGTTTTTAGAAAATTTCTTTGTAATTTAAACTTGAATTTGTCAGCTAAATGTTTATAGCTTTGAAATTTAGACATAAACCTAAACATAAAATTATTAGCATAAGTTTTCAAAACTTTTAGGATTAATGAAAACAAACTTTTTAAATAAAGAAACGATAAAATTTATGCCATTTGTAATTTTGTACAGAAGTATTGAGAGCTTAATAAGTTTTTGTTATACTATTATAAAGTTATATAACAAAAATCACATTATTGCGTAGGTGCAAGAATTTGAACAACTTTTTTAATAAATATTTTTATGACAGATATGAAAAAATAAAAACATTTTAGTGAAAGTTTCTGAGATAGCAAAAATCTTATATATTTGAAGCTAAGACATTCTGATGACTGATAATGGCAAAGTTGGGATTCCTCCTAAGTTTCCAATTAATATCTTATTAATTAAACTTACCTTATCTAAACTTTATTGTATACGGCAAAAAACATAAAGTTTTTTTTTATAACCACCACTTACCCATTATACAAATTTGTTCTAAATTTGAAATAAAATTCATATTTCTTTATACCAGTTAAAAGTACAACTTAAAAGCAGATGATTTTCTTTAAAAGACTGCATAATTTATTGTTTACTTAATAAAAAATTAAAATTTTTAATATTGCTTACGTCACTGCAAAGTTTAGATGCCTGAAATATTTGGAAGTCATATTATTCTTTGAAAGTTGGTATACATATAGAAGAAAGCATTGTTTGTTTATCATAGATAAATAATATTCAATTAAAACCACAGCTTTCAGTAAAATTTACACTTTTACTTGCAATAATATACAAAATTAGATCTCTGCCTAAAAATACTAATATATTTTATTAAGTAATAAATTATAATTAGAAAAAAGAAAGTATTTTTGTTTTGCCTGGTAACCAACTAAACTTGCATTGGATTACATTTTATGTTTGATAAAACGAATTATAGTTTATTTACATAAAAATTCGCAAGAATAGTTTTAATATTGTAAGTAAACAACGGTACTAGTATCTTATTGAATTTTATTTACACAGTATTTTTATGAAGTATAATATTTTAAAAAATCTTGCTAAAGAATCTTAACGAATCAGTTACTTTTTTATGACTGCTGATAGTTCTGGTAAATGAATATTTATGATTATTAAAATATGCTTTAGTTTTGTATAACTTGCATACTTAAATGTATCACATAATTTTAATGTATTTTAAGATAATACAAACTATAAAAGTACTCAACAACAATAAACAAGCAACAGTAGAAATAAACATAAAACAATAATATTGCATATTAATCTAAAAATAATTTCTAATTCTATAAAGTTATACTGGCTTTTCACAAGTCAAAAACGTACACTTTACTTTGATGATAGTTTTATTATCATAATTGCTTAAATTTATTATTATTTTATAACTAAATATAATTTTTTAATGGTCGTTACGTCACCACAAGCTTTGAATTATGAAATTTAATCATGGTTTAAGTAAAACTGTTTTAAATGTTTTGATATAATTTTGCCATTTGTATATATGCAAATAAAAAATAGAGCATATAAGTTTTAAAGTATTGCATTTTTTAAGTATTGATTAGAAAACCTATTTCCCTAAAAATTGTTATTGTTTTTATGAAAAGTATTTAAAAATTGAATACCCTTTGTTATACAATTTCTTTTATGGAAGTATTTAGTAAGAATAGTAAATTGTTTTAACAATAAGTAAACTTACTAACTAAAATTTCAATAGTTACTGTATAAAACATAAAGCTTGTCCTTCTAACTCAGGGGTCGGCAGACAGTTGGTGGTCGCGGGCCAAATTTCAAGTTTACAAAGTCTTCACGGGCCGCAGTTTTAGTTTTATTGACATTTGAATAATCTTTTGGTTTTAGTTTTAGTCACACTAGAGAAAAGTTTTACTTTTATTCACCTTATCATTTTAAATAACTTTTAGCTATACATAGAATGACTATTTAAATTAAATTAAAAAAATTTAGAATAAAATTTACATTTACTAATATACTTAAGTGTTGATTAACTATGTACTTTCATAAGCACATACTAATGATTTGCAAATTATTAATCAAACAGTAAATTCATGTGTATTTGTAGCACAGATAACAAAACAATTATTCAAATATTTATATTTCCTTTTAGTAATTACTGTAATTTTTTTTTACTAAATATAAACTATACATTAGATATATGGCATTTTTACTAGCAATACAAACATTTTTTTCTATAAAGTTTGTTACAAATTAATTAGTACTTAAGTTATTAGTGACGTAACAACTATTTAAAGTCGAAAAAATTATAAGGAAAAATATATAAAAAACAATTTTTATGGCTAAGTTAGCTTGACAATATGTTACCAATAATTTTAACCGGTGTAAACCAGCATACATTTAACTTAACTTTTAGAACAAGCTTTTGTAGGACGAAAGCAATTTATTACTATTTTAAATTAAAAACATTTTTTTTGTAAATTCTATATACTATCGTAGACTAATTCCGTAAAAATGCCGTTTTAATACAGCATTTTTGTCTAAAAAAATCCGTACTTATGACCTACATACTTAATTATGAATTTGATTGAATAATCATTTCTTAAAAAAAGAACATTCACTCGATTTATTTTAGGTTCTGTAGTTCTAATGATATTAGTCTTTTATTTCTGATGAGCAAATGTCTAGTCAAGCTTTTCTTCCATGAATGCAGGGTACACGACTTAAAATTTAATAAAACGTCTGAGTTCCGAAACTGAGTCTGTATTTAAATATATTGAAAGAATTTAATAAATATAATCTTTTCTCTAGCAGTTGAGATCTTTAAATTAGTTTTTAAAACTTCAAAACATATCATTAAATTAAATATGTAGAATTATAATCAAACATTTTGCTCTTAAATTTAAATAATAGTTAAATTTTTTCTAATAAAGCATGTCTGATTTAAACATAAACAAAGTTTTTATAATCGTTATTTATTTGTATAAATTCACAAAACATTTCCTATTTTTATTCGTTTTCTGGAACCATAGTTTTTCTTGATGTACTTTTTTTAATACTTTTAGTACTAATAAACAACCTTGCAGTAGTTAGTAATTTTTAAACTATTTTGGGTGTATTATAGTTAAATATAAATAAAACGAAAACTTTCAAACCAATACTTAACTTGCATTTTTTTTAAATAAACTTAACAACAAGCTTAAAGTTACAACAGCAAAATATGGAATTTTCACTAACAAAATTAACATTACTTAGATAAAAAAATTCTAAAGTTTTTCATATCTAAAGTTTGTATTAACGTAACATCGGAAATACGATACATTAATTTACATAAACTAATATATAATAAAGCAATCTTGAATAATAAATATAGAGAAAGCAACGCTCGAGTTTGAACTGGTGTAAACCAGTATAAATTTTATTACACAAGCTATAATTATCTTGAAGCGTGTTATAGAAAAGACTTAAAAGCTAGGATGCTATAGGTTTAATGTTCTCATAAATCATAAAAAACTATGCAGAAGTTTTAATTTTGAGTCAGCCTTTCTTAAATTTAAATAATATAACAATTTAAAATACTTTTTTTTTAAATGCACAATATATAACTTAATTTGAACCAATCTTAACTAGTAGTTAAACTTGAATCATTTTTCCTTAAAATGTAATTTTTTTTCTTAATTCTTGCTAATTCATTAATTTAGATAGTTTAACTCTTTAGGATTACTTGCCTATCTATTATAAAGTTACATATCATAGACTTGTAAAAGTAAAAAAAAAAACTTTAATAGTTATTTTATTTCTTTTACTGTAAACTTTTTAAAGTATTTGACATTAAACAAATTCTAAAAAAAAATAATTTTAAGTTTATACTGTAATGCATTTGGAATTTTGTCCTTTTCGAGAGAGCTAGGTTATATATAATCGTAAGCTAAGCTTGAGCGAGGCTCTTCAGTGGCATTTTAGTTTTAACGCTTGAGTTAATTATAAGCCATCGCGCAGTCGACTTGCTAATATTTCAACTTTTCATTTTAGGTTTAATATTTTCTTTGTAAGATTTATGTATTTCCCCATCGTTACTGACGTAACGATGGCAACTGTTTTTATCTTGGCTAATCAAAGTAATTTATTTCATATTAATTTTTTAGTACATATTGTTATATTTTGTCGTTATTTTATTTTTAGTTAGTACACCTTTAGGTTCAAAGACTCGATTTCTTTTAAAAAATAGTTAAGTTTAAGTATATAGCTGCTTGTAAACCTATTTCAATAAATAGCAGCTTAGGTTCAATCAGCACTTATAATGTATTGGAATGTTAGTATGAGGTTAATCTGCGTTTTATAAATTGATTTTAATAATTATTTAAGTGATTATAAATATTAGCTTAAGAAACTATCTGAGATATTATTATAATAGCCCGTTGAGTCAGTTATCGCCAGGCCCTCGGATACAACTAAGTAACAATATCAGTAGATTAAATAACACTTATGTAACTAAAACTATGTGATCCATTACTTCGAATTTAAACAATACAATTAAAATACAATTACAACAAAACTAAAACTTATATTGTAGTCTAAGTTGTGTTTTTAAAATAAACTTCATTCGCTAATTAGAAATTAAGTTAACTATGCAAAATTAAAGATCAAAATCAATACTTTTCAAACAAAAAAGTTTATACATGTAAAATTTGTATTGTCGTAACGAATACTGAAAATTAATATATTTTTATTTGTATAGTATAAATTCAAACAGTTTTGTTAGATATTATATAAATTATAATGATATTTTGAGTATAAGTACTTTAACTTGAACTGGTGGAAAACCAAGAAATTTTTCAATAACTTTAGTTTTCAGTTTAACCTAAAGTGTATTAAAACTTATGTCCTTCATTAACATAACCTTATGTTAAAGTTATGCAAGTGAATGATACTTTCTAGTTTGTGCATGTTTGTGCTAGTTTCTCAAAATGTATTTGAGTTTGTTACAGAGCTTAGTAATGCCATTATCATATTAATAAAGGGAAAACAATATAATTCTGGTAATAATAAATCCTCAATTTAACTTAATTGTCAACAGCATTTCAAAAGTAACAAAACGATTAAATAAAAGGTTTTTTGAAGCCACGGTAACTCTATAGATTGCTCATATAAAAGATAATTTAAAAGCAGAATGTAATATAATTTAAACTATTAATATAGAATAATTAAAAAACATTTTGTATTTGCATTACTGTGGTATGTATAAAATACATGAAAAAGAAAATTAAAATAGTTGTTTAGAACTTTTTATTTTCTAAAAATCATATAAGATTTTTTTATTTCGTGTTTTTTATTAATCATTATTAACTTTTGAGTATATAGCTTGAAATAAACTCGAATAGCCGAATTTTAATTGTATAAAGCCTATAGCACACAATTATAATAAGCCTTGTCTTGAAAGACTTATACAAACTTATTGTTTCAAAGTAAATTTTGTTTTTTTAAATAACATTGTGTCAAATTGCATTAAAGGTTGTACGAAACTTAACGTATGCTGCCAGATGAGAAATTTCTTGTTTTATAAGATGATAGGTTCAACTAATTAAAAAACAGTTATAGTAATCTACTTATTAAACGGAAATAAAGTATATTTATCAATTTTTCTAAAGTATATTTGGCAAACTAAATTTTGCTCTAAGAGATCGTCAATGCAGAAATAAAACTTAATACTGTATTTGAAGATATAAAAATTTATATTAAATTTAAATTTCTAAGTTTTTATTGAAACTCTTTTAGATTACTTGTTACTTTAGTTTTAAAGTTCACTAGCTTGAAACTAAAAATTTTATAATTTATCTTATTATACAGCAAGAACAATAAGAAAAGTATATAATATTTAATTTTTCGGCCTTTTTGTGTATTATTTAGCTAAATTTGTAAATTTTTATTTGCATATTACTTATGACTATTTAGTTGTATATTACAGAAAAGACTTTTGCAGTCCACCGAAGTTTTGAAAATTTTACTAAAATGAGCAAACAAATTTAAACAAAATTATGGATCTAAATTTGCTTTGACCTTTTACAATTTGACATTTTAATTAAGGGTTTTAAATTAATGTAAATGAATTGTTTTTTTTTTTTTGCAAAAAACTACTGTAAATTAAATCCTTAGAGTCGTGTAGTTAACTTAATATTCATCAAGCAAAGAAAATTTGTTTTTCTTTCCTAAAATAAAAATAATAAATTTAAGTAATTTACAAAAAATACTTCATCAAGTTTTTGTAACCATCCGTTGCAAATTTATATAACAATTATATTTATTTAAAAGGTTTTATTGTATTTCTATTCTACTCCAAATTTTTGTTATAGTAAACGTTGTTTGAATAAAACAATATACAGATAAATTCTGTTCTAGAAAAACATTTCAAAATACCATATTTTTTATGAAAATTCTTTAAATTTTCTGTCTGTTTTTTACATTTAGATAAAAGTATTCTATCTTCAAAACTTTTATGATAAATAAAAAAGTGCTCATGAAGCATCAAAATATTTTATTAAATCTGAGTTACATTTTTACTAAAAGTTATAAATTTAGAAACTGCATTGTTTTATATATGTAAGATTATTTAGAGTGTGAATAAACTATGTATAATGAGATTAATAAAGTTAACAAATTTAAGTAATTAAACATTTTAGATGGCATCAAAATGATAAGTTTTATAATACACAATCGATTTTTATAGCTGATTTTAACTTAGTTACAAAATAATCGAAGCATATAAACTTTTTATAACTCATTAAACTTAATGTTTAGTTTTTTTACTGTTTTACAATACTTTTTACAATGATTTTTGGCTGTTATATTAAAATTGTATATAATGCCGTTTAAGTCATTTTCAGTAAAAAAATTAGCACAATATATACTTATTGGCTATATAAATGTATTAAAACTTGTGATATAATTTGTTTTTATTTTGATACATATTCTAATAAAACTAACAAATTAAGAATATCATCAATAATGTTTAAAAAATTAAAATAATTATTTTAGCTAAAAAAATATAAGTTTATAAAATTACATAAAAGTTATAAAATCATTAAAACAAGTTTAAATTTAAAGTAAGTTCTAAAATACAATAATAAAACAAAAATTAGTTTATATTAATCTTGAAAAAATAAAAACTCTAACTAACCTAAGCATTAATAAAATCTTTAAAACAAGTTTAAATTAAAAAATATGGTTCTAAAATACAAAAATCAACTTTAGTTTGTTTATATTATTCTTTAAAAAATATTATATTATTGAGTTTTTCAGTTTGTCTTGTTTTTGCAAGCTATTTATATTATTGTGTTATTTTTTCTGATTTAATAGATTCTAATCTTCTTGATAAAACTTCAGGAAATGATATTGTCATCACTTATTCAAAAGTTTTTCATTTTAGTATATTTGTCAACTACAGAGATTTAATCTTAAAACATTCAACTCAAAGAGTCAATTTGATTTAAAACAAAAGTTAATTCTTCATGTTAGTTTATTTTGAGAATCATCTACTTTAAAATTCATCATTTTATATATCTTTTATCTGTATTTGCTCTTTTGAAACAAAAAAAAAAAATGTAAATTTCAAAAAATGTTAAGTTCTCTTCGACTCACCACAAACATTTTAATAGTACAATATGCTCTCTCACACTTACTTTTTTTATTTTCCCGAATCATTTAAAACAAATCTACAGCTTCCAAATTGAATCATTTACAATAGTTCGCTATTTAATAACAGGAATCTACACTATCCTATTTGTATAAAATTTAGGTATATTCAATTTGTTAGATGTTTATGACACTAAAAGTGCTAGTAAGTACGTAAATTTTTAGAAATTATCTCTCAGGAGTGCAAAACTAAGTATAAACTGAAGCTATTCAAACAAGGACTAAAAAGCTGAATAATCGGAAAAAAGCACTTTTTTTTGCACAATTGTTTACGTTTTTGTAGATTCGCAGAAACCTACCAAGCTAGGTGCCTGCGTGTTAGATTTGTAACTCAATTACAAAGTTATATTTAATTTTTTTATATTTAAAACAAGACAACACCTATACTACTAAAACTTTGCTAGTTTTTACTGATATAAAATTACAAAATTATAATACAAGTAATGCAAAACTAACATTTTTTTTAATACAACTTTAACACTTACTTTCTAATTATTAAAATTATAATTCAAGTAAATTCAAATTTCATCAAATAATATTTGCTTAAAAAAAATATTTTTTAAAAGATTTCAATAGCAAGTAAAATTATAGGTTTTTTACAAAATAAACATGATTGAAGTAAATATAGTATAAAAATTATCATCACAATAAAGTCTTTCTTTAGTAAAAGGCGAGTATATATTTCATAGAGCTAGAATTATTTTATCTAATTATAGTTTCTTACTATATGCAAAGGTATTGTTTTTTAGTACTTTGTAGTATGTATTACCACTATTTGTAATTAAAATGTAAGATGCATTTAATTACGCTGGTTTAACGAAACTAAAACTTGTTTCAACAATAATGCATATTGTTTTTTCTAACCAAACTAGCGGCAGTAACGGATTAGTTAAGAAACAAAATAAACACGCAACACCTTAAATTATTAAACTCTAAATAAAGTAACTATTGTTCAATAAAAGTTAAACGGGTACAATTGTTTACCCATTTTACTACTTTATTTTATGTTTTTATATAAATAAATTAGATAAAACAGCTTTAACCCAGTTCAAATTTAACTTGTAACAAATAAAATAATAAGTTATTTATTAAGTCATTTATCATATTTAAGATTGTTATACATTAAACTTTTGTAAAACCATGCTAGCATTTTTAAGTAAAAATCAAACTTTGATTTTTAATAACAATTAAAAATTAAAACTTCGTTAAAAACCGTCGTTTGGATTAAACACTTATTTTACTTTTTTAAAAGAATCAAGCTTGTTGTGTTTGATTGGTATACAAAATATCAAAAATATAAAAAAAAAACTCAAAACTATATTCTTTTTAAGTTTGCAGTGACGTAATTTATAACAAAAAGTTAAGTTTCTTATAATCTAAGTGTAAATTAAAGCAGTTTTCTTTAATAAATGCTACTATTTTTACAGCTAAGTTTTAACT
>NW_028139766.1:0-45495 GCF_965202585.1 Thalia democratica | reverse complement strand
TTATATGTTAACCGCATTATATAAAAAAGATAAATTAATATTTGATTGTTCAACTCTTATTATTTATTAACAAAAAAATATTATAAAACCTCTAGAAATCTGAATTAAAACTATTATTTCAAACACTAGATTATTTAAGTCAGTGTCGCTTTTAAAAGAAATAGTAGTTGTAAAGATTATTAAAAAAAACCTTTTGTAAAAAGCTTATTACTACGTAAATTAAAAAAAATATTTTAAAACATTCAAATTAAAGATAAATACTGAATTTAAAAACTTCAGAAAAACAAAATAAAACATGCTATTTTATTCGTTTAAATTACAATTGTCTTTTTAACGAACAGTTTAAAGCTTTATACATAATAAATAGTTTCAGTAAAAATTAAAGCTTTATTGGGTTAAACTACAAAATTGTAGTTTTTGTTTAAAACATTTTATCACCATCAAATTTTCGTGCTTTTTTTAATTACTTTTTGTGTGAGTTTATTATACACATTAAATGCAAGCAAATTTTGGTTTATAATGATACACCATGTATGGGTTTGACTAGTTTTTTGTTTTGAAAAATCTACCTTCTGGACAAAAAGAATCTAATTTTACTGTGAATACGAAATTGTAGGCAGTTGGCATTGAAGCGCTTATATTTACGTAAATGTAAAAACTAACGCAATAATTTTCTTTTAGATACTATACTTTCGATTTGAATTTCTAACATAATCTAATTTAAGTGACAATAAAACAGAATATAAACAGCATGCTACTAAAATAGTATATTTAAACTTTTAACTAAAAGTTGACAAACAGAACCAAGAAGTTTAATCTAGTTGCTTAAAACTAAAAATATTAGACTGTATATTTAAATTGTTTTCTTGACGTGAATTCTTTCATGAACTGCTAAATTACCTTTCGTGTGAGATTTGTATTCACAACTATTGCACGAAAATTTTGATTCATAATGATAAACCATGTGATTATTCAAACCATCTTTTGTTTTAAAAAATCTATCTTCTGGACAAATAAAACATTTAAAAGATCTAACTTCACTCTTAGTTGCTTGAAGTCGAACTAATCTATTTTTACCAGCAAATTTTCCATCACAAACGTGACAAGGAAAGTTTTTCTCCTGTATGAGTTCTATAGTGCTTATTCAAGTTTGACTTTCTGTCAAAAACTTTCAGGCAAACATCACATCTAAATACTTTTGACTTGTCATGAATTTTCATGTGTTGATTTAAGGAATATTTGTTTGAATAGCTTTTATTACATACTTGACAAGTAAGTTTTGTTTCTGTTAATAATGATAATTAAGTTTAACTTTATCAAGGTATTTTACTATGTTAAGAATTAAAAATAAAGTTTTTTTTTTAAGTTAGATTTTATCAGGCAGGAGTGTTAATTTGTTTCAGAGAAAGTAAATTGTCTAAAAATTTTTTATAATGTTTATAAATTGTTAGGTGTTGAGTTATAAATTAACAAATTTTAGTTACAAAAAAACGTTAATTGAAAATTAGTTTATTATATTTTTAACTATTGACTAAATTACCTTTATTTTGTTCATTGACAATCGGAATTTAAGTTGCATCAATCTCATGAGGATTATTTTCTTTAATTTTTATTTGTTTTGAAACTTCTTTTAATTTGTTAATTTTATCAAATTTAGTAGAATCTAGAGTAATTATAGGAATGCTTAAGATAAAATTAAAAGTAAAAAGTGTTTCTAAGATCGTAAACTGAAAATTATTAGTTTAATTAAATAAAATGTTGCTAAGAATTCATGAACTATAATACAGTAGACTACCGCTTAAGTACGCAAATTGAACCCGACCAAAAAGTGCGTACTTAGCACGGGTAGTGCGTACTTTTTGACGATATAGTATAATATGAAATTTAGTTGTTTTTTTTTTTTACAACTAGCCACGTATTTTGTTTTGTTAGAGAGAAAGTACCAAACTACATTGTGTTTACTAAATATTTTCAAAACATCAATGTGTGTACATTTAAATTAAATTATGACTTAACTATGTTGTATTTGTAGGGTTTTTTAACTTTGTCATTTAGATTTATTTATTTCATAGCATTACAGCTCAAATATCATTATTCTTTTCACTTTTCTGCAACTACTACATAAGTATTTAGTTTATTAACATTTTATAACAGGACTGTCACAATCTCAAGCCACTTAGACTACTCAGGATTACTCACCCTAGTTTAAAAGTTGTGAAAGTCTCAGTCTAACTCTGCAGGTTGGCCATTCTACATGGAAACATAAAATAATCAGGAAAAACTTGATGATTGAAAACTTAGGCAAAAAACTGTAATTTCTTAGAATTTCTTCAATAACATCCTTTATTTTGATAAATAAATTGTACATATAACGGCACAGTTAAACATGTAGATTGAATTGTATTTTTAAAACTTTTATTTTTCTAGTTGAAATAGTTATTAAAATTTGCTCTACAATGTTCATTAGTTCAAATTCAACTCACATAGACAAATGTATATCAAGTTGATATAAATATATAAAAAGTTTATAAAAAATATATAAAAAATTTAGAATTTTTTTTGTCTTTCTGGATAATTGCGTACTTAAGGCGAGGTGCGTACCAAAAAAAGTACGTACTTAAGCGGTAGTCTACTGTACTAACTTAGTAGTTATAAATGCTAAATCAATCTTTTTATTTTGAAAAAGAATTTAAACAGCATTATTACTACAGAACTGTATTAGTTTTACCGTTATCTATATTATGTCAATTGTTAAATAAGAATAAATTGTATTGCATAAATATATTTATATATATATATATATTTCAACTAATACTACTTTATTATGACGTAACATTTCTGCACAACTCAATTTAATTTTCATTTTTAAAACCTGCCTATTCTTAGAGCTTTTTGAGGTTGGTGCCTACTTTTATTAAATTTGTTTTTTTTGTAGACAATTTTATAATTTTACGCCTTTATCCCAAACTTTGTTTTTAAACCATAAAGTCCATTTATAGTTACTACCTAGATAAACAGTATACATAATTATACATGCTTTTTTCTGCTTTTTTTCTAATGTGTGTTAACATTTTATAGACTCCGTAGATCTGTTCTTAAATTTATTTGAGAGCAGTGAAACGCCGTTAGTCGGAATAAAGTTTTAGCACAAGAACATCTGTGATATATTTCAACTAATTAATTTTTGAAGTAGAAGGTTTATCAGCAGTTTTTAGAAATTCAATATTACTAGATGAAAACTCAACGTGAACCAAATTTACTTCATTGAAGATTTTATTACTCTTTGATATGATTAGTTTGATTTTTAGTCAAAAACTTTCAAGCAAACATCACATTTAAACGCTGTTGATCCATAATGAATTTTTATATGTTGATTTAGACCATTTTTGCTTGAAAAACTTATCTGTAAACATTGACTCAGTTAACCTTATACTACAGTATTTTAAATAAATTGTTCAATTACTTTATTATGAGAATAATAGTGGCAAATTAATAAAAATTTTAGGAAATAGAGTTTAATAATAACTATAAAATATTTTATAAAATACTTTCAATTAATTTGTAAACTTTTTTATATGTTTTACTTACAAAAAATGTTTGTTTGTTAAATATTACAAAATAATACTTTAATAAAAAAATAATTACATTTTTCAAAAAAGCTTCTAGCTAGGATACCAAGGCTTTACAATTTTACAACTTAGATTAAGACATAGTAAAGTTAAAAAAAGTTTTACAAGCAAAACATACTTTTATTTTGCTTTTTTGAGTTATAGTTTTTAGTTGTATTTTTAACATTTAAGTTATTTTCCTTAACTTTTACGTCTTCAACACAATGACTAGGCTGAATATTTTTATTAACGCCAACAGTATTCGAATCTGTTATAACAAAATGTTTATTGTAAACTACAAATATCATAAGTTAACCATTGAGAAAAAAAAGTTAACTTTGAATTATCTGACAAAATAATATAAAACATAATCAAATGTCCTCCCTTTTTGCTCTGTTTACAATTTTTGTTACATAACTTTTTTTTATTATAATAAACGGAATAATAAATTTATACTAAATTGTTATTATTTTATTTAGCATTTATTATAAAACTGATAATTTTAAACGCTAGTAAAACACTAAATTAGTTTATTCGACAAATAAAATTGCATGCAATTGTGATAAAACTATAAATATTGATAAAGCTCATACTAATAATCATTTAAAATTTAAATGACACGAATGTAATAATCATGCTGTTTAAATAAATTTCAACTAACTGTTTAGTGAAGTAGAAGTTTATAAACAAATTTTACAGCTTCATCAGCTGGATATGACTCACATCATAGTTGTTTCGATTTGTACTAAATTAATTATTTACAAAAAGTTATCTAGTAAGTTACAGAACTTTACATATTAATTTATTTAACTGACTAATCCTTCAAAAAAAAAATTAAGATGGAAATTTTCTATTCATGTCTTTTACTAAGATATTTACTTTGTTTTTTGAGATTTTTATTTGAATTTATTAGTTGTTTTTTCTCAACTTCTAGTTTTTCTACTTGAGTTTTGAAATAAACTTTTTCAAATTGTAATTTGTCAATTATCTTTTTCAAGTTATTTAGTAGTGAACTAGTTTGGTTTCACAAATCTAAAAAAGTATATGAGTTTTTAGACGATTCAAAATTAAAAAATATTAAACAATTTATTAAATGTTTTAATTGATTGTAGTTAGTAAAAAAAAAAAGTGTATGAATTTTTTTTTACCATAACCAAAAATATATTTCATCTACAATTAGAATTAAGGTTTAAGAAATTTCTTAATGAATAAACTTCTAAATAAAATAAACAAAATAATTTGATTTTATTTTAGATGAATTATTATGTTTAGATTCTATCACACTGCTACTTAAGATTTTTTAATACAATGCTTTTGTAAAAGCTTAAGAACTTTTTAACAATCCAATATTTTAAAGTAAAAAAAATCATTAAAAATAGTTAGTTTAAATTTAGTTATGTTTATCTTTGATAAATTTTATTCAAATAATTATTTTTAGAATAATAACATTAAGAACTTTATTAAGCCAAAGCTAATAATTTCAGGACTAAAAAAGTATTTACTTAAATGTACAAGTTTTTGAATACATAAAAAAAATTAGACTTGTTTTTTTATTGCCATCCTAATATTTCCTTAAAGTTTTAGTTCTGGAATACAATAGCAAACAGTAAAGTATAAAACAAATATTTCAAAACTTGAATAGACTTCTTAAGATTTATGTGAGAAGTTTGACTTAGTTTATAATTTTTAAACAACTCAAAACACCAAACAAAATTTGTTGTAAACTATTTTATACAAAAAAATTATTGTAATTTTAATGGTTGGTGTTTTATTCAAATTTGAACATCTAAAGGCAAATACAACAAAGTTTTTGGGGGAATTAGGAATGATAATTATTATTATTGTTTTAATAGAACACCATATATGGAAAACAATTAATTGGTTATTAACTTTCTGGCTTATTATATTATGCCTGCTACTTTATAGCTTATTATAAAAATAAAGCAAAGTATTTTATAAGTTGTCATAATACAAATTTTAAGTGCAAACATACATTGTAAGACATTACTGTAAATTAAACTATATATACTATATTTTATATAACAAGTAAACTTTTTGTTCGAATAATTTGCACTACATTACTAACCTTCATCTATAAGAAGTGAATGACCTATAAAATCCATTATGATAACAAATTTGCAACTTATTAATATTTTTACAAATCTGTCAAAATTTTTTTTTAGTTCAAACACGAAAAAAAATTTATTTACAACCGAACCAAAAAGTCAACTTTTTAATTTTAAAAACATAAACATCTGTAAAAACATTTATTCAGTAACAATGATAAACTAAAATAATAAATCTCACAACAAGAAAAAATGTGAAATTAACAAAAACAGTTTTAGTTGTTTCAACTAAATACTTCAAACTAAAATCATACAAACCGTAATATTAGTACCAACTCAAGTTCAATATTGATACAGAAATAAAAATTATGCAGATTGCTTATATGAAAATATACTGAGTGAGCAACATTTATTTCCGAAACGTAAAAACATATTTTATTCAAAAAAAGTAACTAAAAGAGTTATATACGAATTAAAAATTGTATTAAATTACACAATTTAAAAATTAGCTTAAATAAAGTAGTTGCCATTTTTTAAAATATGTAATGCTTGTAAAAACAAATTCCTTAAAGACCGAATAACTTAATACTTACTTACTTTTCTTTATAGTTTCTTTAATCTATTCTGTATTTGAGTTTATAAACTACACGTTATCTGAAACAAGGTTCAATAAGTATAAACATAAAGCCAGCTTGCTAATAAACTAATTTATTTACAAGAAAAGTTAAATTTGTTAAATGAACTTAAAACTTTCAGTATTAAGCATAGTTAGTTTAAAAGTGCAGCTGTCAACATTTTATGTTACATATTTATTCATGTTTTTTGTAATGAGATTTTTTATGTCTATTCAGATTACTTTTACTGTAACTTTTATAGTCACAAATACTGCAAGCTAACTTTGGTTCGTAATGAAATACCATGTGACCGTTTAAATCTCGTTTTGTTTTAAAAGATCTACCTTCTGGACAAATAGAACATTTAAATGATTTAATTTCACTGTGAGTTGCTTGATGTCGAACTAAATTACCTTTTACAGCAAACTCGTTATCACAAACTTTACAAGCAAAACGTTTTTATCCTGTATGAGTTCTACAATGTATTTTAAGTTTATGTTCGTTTAAAAAAAATTTCAAGCAAACATTACACTTAAATGCTTTTGATTTGTCATGAACTTTATGTGTTGATTGAGAAAATATTTGCTTGGTAAGCTTTTGTCACAGACTTGACATTTGAACAATTTTTCTGTAAACACTGATTTATTTAATATGTAATATGTATACTTCTATTTAATTTGCAAAGTGTAAAATGAATAGTGATTAATAATTGTAAAATTTTTAAATGTTAGAGTATAAAAATAACTAGTAAAAATTATTTATGTTTTATTTATAAACTGTTTTATATACATTTTACTTACCAAAAACCTTGTTAGATAAATATTAGAGAAACATAATCTAATTATATAACTAACTGTATGTTTTCTAAAGGGTTCTAAATGAGTAACAAGGGTTTTACAATTTTATAACTTAGATTAAGACTTAGCAAATTGAAAAAAATGTACAACCAAAACCATACTTTGATTGTGCTTATTAGAGGTATTGTTTTCTGATGTATTTCTGTAATCAATAGTATTTTGTTCAATATTTACGTCTTTCAAACAAATTTTAAGCTGAATATTTTTATCAATACCAACAGTATTCCAATCTGTTATAAATAATATTTTTTGTAACTACAAATATCAAAGTCATTCGTTAAAAAAGATTCTATTTACCGGGAATTAGATTACTAAAAAGGTAAAATTTTATCACAAATACAATATTTTTTGATACGTTTACAATAAAATTTAATAATTTGTATTTTTTAAAAACAAACTTCAAAAATATTTTGTAACATTATTAATTGTCTTAAATTTGTAATAAAATTGTTGTACTATAAAATTTCAAAATATTTTAAGAAGACACAGGTTTAACTTTTAAACAATAAAAAATTACATAGAACTGTAATAAGATTCAAGTACTATATAAAATTTATACCAATCAACATTTTCTAAATTAAATAATAGAGTTGAAAAATTTATTGTAATCAACACAATTTAAACTTACTGTCTTGTGAAGTAGAAGGTTTATCAATAATTTTTACAGCTTCGTCACCAGTAGATGAAAATTCAACTTTATCTGATTTTAATTTATTGATGCTTTTATTCTCACTAAAGTTGCAATTACATACATTATAATTAATAGCTAAATTACAGTGGTGTATAATGATAACTTACTTTACGGTTTATTACTAGCAAATCAATAAAAATATAACTTGAAACTTACAATGAAGTTTTTCTTTGTAAGTCTATTTCTAACTTATTGATGTTATTTGTGAGATTTTTATTTGAAATAACAAGTTGTTTCTTTTCGTTTTTTAATTTTTCTACTTGAGTTTTGAAATAAACTTTTTCAGATTGTTGTTTGTCAATTATTTCGTTCAAATTTACCAGCAACTTATTTGCTTGATTTGATGTATCTTAGAATAATTAATTGACTTTAGTTTAATTATAAGAGTCGCAGATGTTAGTTAAAATTTTAAATAAATGTTTGCACTTTGTCAAAAACATATCTTTTACTATAAGAAACTAATGAATGAAATATATTATTATGTTTTTATTATTCTACTTATAATTAAGTACTTACGTTTTAATAAGTTATGTTATGTATTTATGATGATATGCAATTTTTTTATTGTAACTTTTTTTTACAAAGATTTACTAACCTTCATTAGTAGAAAGTGACTGACCTATGAAATGAACTTTATTATGATGATAAATTTACAATTTACACTAATTTAAAACCTATGTTATAAGTTTTATAAAAAAATTAAACAAGAAAACGAAAATAATTGCGAAATAAAACATTTAATCTAAACAAATGTATATAAAAATTGTAATGTAAAAACAATATTTTAGATACCTATAGTTTTAATAATTTTTATAGTGATAATTTTAGAAACATTAGACTTTATTGATAAATCAGGCAGTAAATTTCTTTACTAAACATAAAAATTTATGTTTCTATACTATTAATAGAAACTGAGTAAATAGACAAGAAACTTAAAAAAACATTGAAAACCGAAAATATCCGTTATTATGGTAACCTAGAGAATATTTTTTCAGTAGAAAAAAAGTTAACATATATCTAATTCTGATTGTTTATATTTATTTTTTTATAAGATTATTAAAGTTAGAAAGTATAAATAAAGTAAAGTTTGCTAACGTTGAATTTTTGTTTTATTCAGTAATTTTCTAAATAAGACTATAAGTTTACAGATATAGAAAAGGAAAAATTCCACTTACTCAAGTGCATTGAAATATAAGAACAAATTTTGTTTTAAAAGCTCTAATAAAATATATATACAAATAATTGAATTAAATATAGTACACCTGACAATGATAAAACAGTTAAGTAATTCAAATTTTACAACTTATATCTATATAAAAGAAGATTTTTAAAGTTGTAATTTATCAACTTTTTTTTACAATGCATGAGTTAAAAAATGTTAACAAACATGTTTAAGTTATAAGCAACTGTTCTCTATTTTAACTTATTGCTGGAAAAATAATTTTTAATCAAATTTTACTCTTTTTCTCGCTAAAACTAATTTCTCCAAAGAACAAAAAATAAGTTGTAACATTAGGAGTATTGAAAAAAGAAATTAGTAACAAGAAACAAATGACTATTTTATTGTCAATGTCCTTTTGAATTTTTTTTGTTCGGTAATGTAACTACATTCAATAGTAAAGTTATAAAAGTAAAGTTATTAGTTTTGGCTAATTAATCTTTAGTTTTTTTATTTCAATTTGTACAATTGTACTAACCTTCATCTGTAAAAAATAACTGACTTATGAACTCCATTATAATAATAAATTTTCAATTTACTGCTATTTATCTAAATCTGTATAATGTAAAAACTTTATTGAATTTAGACAATAAAACGATACTTTTCAAAATTTAAATAAAATGTATTAAAACTTGTATACAATTGATTGTAACATTGTTTTCTAGTATAAAAACATTTTTTGTTTTAAAAACATTTAATCTGCAAAAATAATAACCTTAATAGCATAAAAAATAGACTTTTGTATTTATACTGGTAAAAAATAATTTAATAAACTCAGTTAAGAAAATGATATATAAAGTAAAATCTAATACGTTTTAAAAACAGAAGCTAAGAATTTAGTTTTGACTATTTAAACAGTAGAAAAATTAGATATATTAAAAACCTTTAGCTGTTATGGAAACTAAACAATTTTTCAGCATTAAAAAGTATCAAATACACACTAAAATTTGTCTTTTTGTTGTAATTAACTTTAAATAAAACATTAGTCAAAAATAATAAACAAAATTCAATTTTCTTTTGCAGAAAAAACAAAGAAACAGAATATAATGGATAATTTCTATAACAACTGTTGTACAAAATAAACAAAAAGCTGGTAAAATATGTTAGATTAACATATAGTAGAAATAGTAACTTGAGTGGTCAATATACATCTAACAATAAAACTCATTGCAAAAAGAAATATGTTGTGAAAACTTAATAAACTTAAAATTATCTTAAGACCATAGTTTGGTTCTATACAACTTAAAGTAATTTTAACTAAAACAATATTTTACAATAATATATGTAATAATGTATTGGCGACATTAAAAAAAATTAATAACATCTATAGAAGTTTAGTAAGTCAACAATTACAATTTCGTCAATTAAAAAAATAAAATTTGTTGATCAGCTTGTTTTTATAGTTTAAAAGGTAAAAGCTAAACAATTAATCATAAGTTAATACCACAAACTAATTCATTCAGTAATACCATATTGTAGGCAAACTATAATGAAGGAATTGTATGTAAGTAAGTGTAAACAAATAACGCATTCATTTACTTTTAAATACTTTACTTTCGATTCGACTTTAGAAGACAAATCTAATTTAAGTGAAGATAAAATAGAATATCGACAGCATGCTACTAAATTAGTATACTTGTATATTTAACTTAAAGTGGTGAAAAAGAACTTATGTTTTAGTATAAGTTTTAATTTAGTTCCTTGTAACTAAAAATGTTAGATTGTATATTTAAATTGTTTTCTTGACGTGAATTCTTTCATGAATTGCTATATTACCTTTTGTGTGAGATTTGTATTCGCAATGACTGCAAGCAAACTTTGGTTCATAATGAAATACCATGTGTCGATTTAAACCATCTTTTGTTTTAAAAAATCTACCATTCGGACAAATAGAACATTTGAAAGATCTAACTTCACTGTGAATTGTTTGATGTTTGACTAAATTACCTTTTAAAGCAAATTTCATGTCACATATTTGACAAGCAAAAGGTTTTTCTCCTGTATGAGTTCTATAGTGCTTAGTTAAGTTTGATTTTTGATCAAAAACTTTCAAGCAAACATCACATTTAAATGCTTTCGATTCGTCATGAATTTTCATGTGTTGATTGAAGGTATATTTGTTTGAATAACTTTTCTGACATAGTTGACATTTGAACTGCTTTTCTGTTAATATTGTTTGATAAATAAAAAATTGGTCAAGTTTTAATTTTGTGTGAATAATACATAAAATTACCTGAAGTTTAAAATGAATTTAAAACCATATCTGGTACGAATGTTAGTAGTTTTTTTTTAGGTAAGCTAAAGCATTTAAAAACTTTTAATAAAATTTAAAGGTGTTATATCTATCAATACTAGGTGTTAGGAAGTTAGTTTAAAAAGCAAAAGGACAAAAAACGTTAAGAGACCATTACTTTGTACATGTTTTATTTATTGACAGAATTACCCTCATTATCTGTATTGACAATGGTGTTACATATTTTAGAGCATAAACTGGATAATTTTAGCACGAACAAAATAACGAATTTAATGTAAAACATAGCTGTACTCCATGCAACATGGAAATACTTGAAACCTAAAAATTAAACTCAAATTTTGCTTTATATAAAGAAACGAACTTTTTAACGATAGCAACACTTCTCTAGCTTTTATTTTGAATAATTTCGAACGTTTGTGATTATTTAGTGTGTCTTATATTTTAAAAATATTTTCTTATTGACGTAGCAATGTTAAAGTTTTTTATTTTCTTAATTTTATGTACATTTTGACTTATGTGTTTATACAACACTGTTATAAACTAACTTAAGAGCTGTTCAGTTTAAAAAACCAGTAAAGCATTTTTTATTAAAACTCATTGTTTTAACTGTTTTAAACTATATAGTATAATTTCTAACCATATTAACATATAATATAATTAATAATAAATCAGTTTGTATTCGTTAATTAATTGTTGAAGCATCATTTAAAAAGCAGAAGTTGTAGAGGAAAATTGAGCTAGTAAAACTTAAACTTTTATATAAATGTTTTACTGAAAAAAAAATATTAGAAAATTTTAATGGTTAAACAAAACTTAAAAAAATTAAAAATAGCAAGATTAATTTCATTATGCTAAAAAAGCACAACATTTATTGAAAAACATATCAAAACAAATGTTGAAGTTTTTAAACTTGCTCTTAAATACTTTCTACATAAAAATTAACTACATTAAAAAAGGACTCTAAAAACAATAATAATATTCATAATATTACTAACAATATTAATAATAATATAAATAATAATAACAACAAGTGATAGATAAATCCAGAATATTTATCTATTTAGTTTAGTTTAATGAAATAAAAAACATGTTTTTTATTACAAATAGTAAAAAAAGAGTTTAAGAATAAAATTAAAACTTTTCTTTATAAAGTTAAATATTTAATGGAAAAAAAAGAACGTATAATTAAGATTAAAAAATCTTAACAGAAAAGTGCTTTTTGTAACAACAACAAGTAATTTCTTTGTCATAAATAAGTAAAATCCACAAAGTTTGTAAATAAAATGATGTAATTCAAACATCTTGAAGTATATATTACAAATAATATACTATGAAAAAATAGGGTAAACTGTTGTGAAGCAACTAACTAGAAAATTTAGATGAACTACCAAAAATATCATTTAACTTCTCCAGCTTTTCACCTGGAGTATAAAAATTATTGAGATATATAAAAAATAATATTTGTTTTGTTTGTTTTAAAATTTAACTACTTTTTAAATTTGCTTAAAACACCTTTTTTACTCTCAATTTCAATACTCTTCTCAGTTGTATTAATTTTATCAAAATCTTTTTGTTTACCTTTAAAGTCATTCACACCACTGTAAACTTCATTATTTTTATCACTGGTAATGCTACTCAAACCTGTATTAAATTTTTTCTTACTTATTCAATTTAGACATGCTAGCTAAATATTTATTGGATAACTTTTAACATATACTTTTCAAACTAAGTTGATATTATACTACATAAACATGTTTAACAACAAACAGAAAAAAAATATTTGTTTAAACAAATCATTTTTCATATATAAGTTTTAATTTTATGATTACAAGATTGATTAACTTTCTGTAAAGTTATTTAAATCAATAACTATTTTTTATTCTATAACAACTTTTTTATTTCTCTTAAGTTCTTTTTTATGTTTCATGAAGAAAAAAATTAAGAAGTTGTTTGAGTAAAGTAAATATGTGAAACAAAAATTATGATGCAGAATAAAATAAACAACTTACTGCTTTCAAAATTTATAGATTTGTTACTACTGTTTACAATTCTACAGTTAGTAATAGAAGTTTCAACTTCTTTTGATGTAACTTTATTCTTGCTGTTTATTTTAGTTTTACTGCAAAACAGTAATGATTAGATCATTTTATGCATCTTCAAAAATAAATTCAATTAAATATAACTAAAGTAAAGCTATTAACATCTATTAACAAAATTGAACTAATTATTTTTATTATTAACAAACTTACTTCAATTGGTTACTTTCTAAGTTCGCTTTTAATAACTTTGTTTCGCTATCGAGACTTTCATTTGAAATAATCAGTTGCTTATTCTCACTCGTTAATTTGTTATTTTCGATTGTTAACTTTTCTACTTTAGTGAGAAAGTGAGCATTTTTAGCTTGTAAATCTTCAATTATTTCTCTTAAGTTTATCAAGAGCAAATTTGCTTGGTTCAAAACATCTAGAAATTAACAACTTTGTAAAATAAACTAATAATAAATAATAAAGTTATTGTTTGTACATATATATAATTTTTGTATAAATGACTTAAAATAATCTATCAAGATATGTTATTTTAAGTTTATAATATTATATATCTTATACTGTATATTTAAAAAGAATTTTTTCTTGAATTTTTATTTATATTTATGATTACCAATAAAGCGAGTTTGACTTACCATTATTTTTTAATACATCTTGAGATGTAGCACCCATTATGTTTTTTTTAGTCTACTAGAATATCTGAACGAAAATAAAAGAATAACAAGAGTCACATAACATAAATTTCAAAAAGCAAACAATTACACTAACTTAAACTTAAATTTTGCTGTTCTACAAATAAGTTTAAAAAAAAATTATTACCATATAAAGTTATTTTTAAAAACTATCAATACTTATCTATTAATGTGCTATCAATAGAAACTAAGAATTTATACTGTTGTAATACTGGTAAAGTTTTTTAAATCAAAAGATTTCAGCCATTGTGAATACCTAGATAGGTTTCAATACAATTTCTTATATACAATTTTAAAAGGAATATTTGTATTTTGCTATAATTTTTTCAAAATAAAAAATAATGTATAAAAATAAAACAGATAACAACATTCAAAACAGATACAAACTATATAAAGAATATTTTAATAGTTATTTAGTTTCTACAAATGAAACAAACATTAAATTAATTTTTTTTTAAATATTTATGGCGAAAATAGTAAGTTCAGTAAATTATATTTTATATTTAAATTAATACTATTTGAAAACAAAATGTTAATTAAAAACTAAAACGAATACCAGACATTGGTCAAAACTACATACACCAAAGAAAAATTCAAACTAAAATCATAACTTACTGTAACATGCATACTAATATTTTATCAATCTCAGAAATTAAAAATATATCTATTTTTATCTAAATATTCTATGTAATCAACAAAACTATTGGTATTTAAAAGTTAATTATTTAATCTAAGAAGTTTATTTTAGAATAAGAAAATTATAACATATCAACTACACTATTTGCTATCAATATACTTGAATAAACTGTATAAAAAATGTAAACTTTATAAACTTTTATCTTAACATTACCAAGTTTAAAACTACATGATTTGGGTATAAAAATCTTAGGAGTTAGTGTAAAAAGCAGGTAAAAAGTTAATAACACAAAACAGTACCAACTTGAAAAAAAAAAGATTTGTAATTTGTATAACGTTTTAAATAAGTAACATTTGGAACAAATACAGAGTAAATCAACAAAAAAATTCAAATTTGCATTTTATCAAACTAAACAGCAAAATAAAAGAATCAAGGTACTGAACCACAACTTCAAACGTATTTATATAAATAAATAAAACATGTTTGCCTTTCACTTATAAAAAAAAGTAAGTATTTTAGAGTGTAAAAAACTAAAATTATAAGACTCATCGCATTTACAAAAAAATATGAACTAAATTACTAAACTTGTATTTTTTTTTAAGAATATTATTTAGTAACTTTATTTAAATAAAAAAAAGCAAGGTAAAGTAACTTAAAGTTTATTACAGTTAAGTTCTCGTTAACAATTAATGTTTAGGCTAGAATGTAGCTAACAAAATATTTTATATCAGAAGTAATTTATAGTAATAACGGACAAAAATATCCAAATTGCTTACAACTATAACAACATATTTTGTAGTTTTAAAAATCAATTGTTAATGATTTGTTTATTGCTCGTTTAAACTTTATTTAAAGTGACATTGAAATTCACAATAACTACAAACAAACTAGGGATCTTGATGAAACTGCATATGTTTGCTTAACTGGTGTTTTTCTCTGAAAGATTCTAGACATTTATTGCATTTGAAAGATCTAATTTTACCATGAGTTGCTTGATGTTCAACTAAATTAGCATTACATTCAAACTTTTTATCACATATGTAGCAATTAAATGTATTTTCTCCTGTTTTATAGTGCTTTTGAACATCATTTTGGCCTGATTTAACATTCAAATGAACACCACTTTTAGTTGTTTTTGAGTTATCAAAAATTTGCATGTGTTGATTGATATTTCTATTACTACAAAACTTTTTGGTATCAACTTGACTTATTACTTGTTTACAGTGGGTAGCTTGGTGTTCAACAAAAACTGATTTCAATGCAAATTTTCGTTTACATATTTTGCAAAGAAAAGGTTTTTCTACTGAATGACTCGTATAATGTTGATCTAGACTAGATTTTCTGTCAAAGCACTTCAAGCATACATCACATTCAAATGGTTTTGATTTGTCATGAACATTCATGTGCATATGTAATCGATATTTGTTTGAATATGATTTAATGCAATACTGACATCTGTAAATAGCTTTCCTAAATGGTTGTTCTGGAAAACATATAAATAAAATTATAATGAAGTAAAACTTAATTTTTAAATTGTTAATTACTATTTTTTCAATTCATTAAAGACGTTTGATATTAATTATGGAAACTAAACCGTATCAACAAACATTTTAAAGACAGTCAAAGTAGATAAATTAGCAATTGAGAAATAATTAATTTAAAAAAAAAGTTACACTAGTTTTTTTTTAATATTTATTATAAAGTAAATAACTACTTCTAAAATATTTATCATCAACAGCAGCTTGAAATGATGCATCTTGATTTTTGCTGTCTTTCTTGTTACTTTTGCTGTAAAAACATATGGTGTTTGTTTTATATTAGTATGTTATATATAAATTAATTGGATGAGAACTTGGTGCATAGTAGTTTAAAACGATTTGTAGATTAGAATAGATTTTGAATAAATTAAACATCTAGTAAACTATATTTTAACAAAGAAAATTATCTGTTTCTCTACTTAGGAAATACAATTTTAAGATGCAGTATTTTAGTATTCTTTAAAAACTAACTTTTTAAGAACTGATGTCAAATCGTTTTGCAAATATTTTACTTCAGTTGACAGATTTTTATTAGAATCATTTAATTGATCATTCTTTATTTGTAGTTCCTTCACTTGAGCTTCTAAGAATCTTTTTTCAGCTTCCAACTTTTCAATAATTTCTGAATTTAATCATATACGATTTAGCATGAAGTATAACATCGTAAAAATCAAAGTTTGTTACACAGAATAAAGAAACTTTGTTTACTGAGCTTCTTAAAAATATTTGAAGTATTTATTATAAAATGTCTCAGATAACAAAAGTATTTAACAACTACTAATAGACAATCATAGGTACATAACAGCAACTAATCTTGTTTATTAATCACTTCCTTAAATACTTATTACAAATTACTCAAAAATTGTCAAAAACTGTTAACTATAAGCAGTAAAAATAGAGTAAATAATTTTTCAAATATATATTTTTTAAATGTTATTAGTTATAATGATAATAAGGTGAAAAATAATAAAGGAGGTATTAATTATAAAGAAAAATATCCTTTTTTAGCAAATTTTTTAATGCTCACTAAAATTGTCTGTGCCTAATCGAAAAAGTTTAATTTACTTTTATAAAAATACTACTTTATTAAATTAAAAGGGTTGTCATTCGTTTTTTTCTAAAATTTTTCCATGTTTTCTAAATTTCTTTTAGGATTTTAAAAGTACACATTTTTGAGTATATTTTTAGTTTAAAGTTAATTTTTAAGGTAAGAACAGTGTTGAGTAGTATAAAACATTGAAAAGATACTGTAAAGCTACTTTAAATGTGTTTTTTAACAAAATAAATTTTTGATGATGACAATTTTTTTTTATCTCTACGATAAATTTTAAGAGTCAAATCAAAATTTTACTACTGAACATGTAAAACCTGTTATAATTTTAGGTTATTCCAGGTTTTTAGTTCAAAATTCATGGTTGTTTATCGCCTAAATTGTCAAATTCCAGGTTTTTCAGGTTTCCAGGTAAAATGGCAATCCTAAATCAAATTTTAACTACAATCGAAATAACTTGATCTACATTGATTATGGTTTTTAACTAGTCAAGTATACAAAGTTATCGTGTTTACACTCAACTCAAAATTTGTAAACTAAAGTCTAACATTTAGGTTTTGTCCTATAAATAGAGTCAATTAACTTAAGTTTTTATTGCTAAATAATCACAATCTAACTGATAACTAAAACTAAAATATTACAAATTGTTATGTTTCGTTACTTCAAAAAACCATAGATCAATAAAGTTTAAACTGTATTCTGCTTTAAAATCAAAAGTTATGAATTTTTAACTTTTACTACTTTTCTAATATTTTAATTAATATTTTCAATTTGTTTTTATATATGTGAACAATGTTTTATTTTTTATAAAAAATAGAAGTAGTCAAGTTTATTCAGCTGGTTTATAAAAACGAAGATGATTAATTTAGTAGGAAATAATATTCAAATACAAAAAAATTACCTTCATTTGTAAGCAACTTGGTAGGTACACTTTCCATTACTATAACAAACTAATAAGGAATTATAAAATTTACCTGTTTAAGAATACCACAAACTTAGTTTATTCTAAAGCATCTTAACCTCAATTTTTTAAAAAGATTATAATTGTTAAAAAATAAAAGATGACAAAATAAATATAGAAAAATTGAAATAAAAATATGAACTACTTTTTTTATCTTACCTAGCCTGTGTAAAAATACTCTCAATTTAAGTCCAGTTATATAAAAACCTAGATAAACTTATAAAATAAATTATAATTATTTTAAAACATCTGTAATCTTTTAAATTTCATGTAAGTTTTTTTATGAACGTGGACTAATTAAACCGTGTTCTTATTTCTTGTATATTCAAATTTTGAGTAGGTCAAAATCTTTAAACTAATTTGATTATTGATAACGACTTATTGACTTCTGCTGAGTCTTAAACATTTAAATCTTGTTTTATAACAACAAAAAGAGCTATAAGTGATATAGAAGTTATTTAAATAACTAAGAAATTTGAATGTTTCAAGAAAGATGAATATAATCTGAAGACTTGCAATTTTGTAATAAACAGAAAAAAAAGTTCTCTAAAGCTAAGTAATGTAGATAATGTCAACATAAATAATTCAAAGTTTGTAGTTTGAATAAAATTTTCAACTTAATTTTAGTTTCAAGTATTTTAAAATATATGGTTGTGTAGTGTACACTTCTAAAATTACAAAAAAAAAAAAAAATTTTCTAATGTTAAAATATAAGTCTGAATAAATGTAAATTTAGGAGTAAGGAAAACCCTATTTACATTTCAACTACTTACAATTACAAAAATTGATTGAAGAACTATAAAACTAGAATGATATTTAAAACTTAAAGAAAAAAGCATAATTTGGAATATAATAAGCCACAAATCCATAAAAACAACTTTCATAACTCTTTTGAACTTTTATATTGTTACTATTGATGTAATTTTCATAAAATAAAATTTTAGTTGTCATGTAAAGTACTAATAGTTGAAAGATGACAGAGCTAGCAACAAAGTTAAACTATATATAGAGTAAAAATAATTTTAATAAACTATGATAAGTTGAGTGAAAGAAGACAATTTAAATATTAAATAGCAAGTATTTAAACTGAATCAGTTAACTTATTTTGTTAAATTATAGCTAGTCAGAGTTTTTCATAAAATACTAAACTGTATAGTGATTATGGAGCAACTTTTGAAAAGGGTTAAAACTAACAGTCTATTCTATTATTTGAAATACTTTTATTAGTAACCTAACAAAGATTGCATAGTATTTCATTTAGTTCAAACCTTAGACTTTAGCCTCATTTAAAGTAGTTTTACACTAAATATTCTACAGAAAACTAATTAAGATTTTAATTAAAAATCTTGCAATAACTGCATTAGTGTGTTCAGTTGAACTGCAATGTTTAAGGTTTTAAAATCAATTAACTTTGTAAACGAAAATCCAACAAACATATACTCTCCAAATAATCTGATGTTCTCTGCATTGTTTTATGTTAACCAATATTGCCATTGTTTTTTCTAATAGTTGCATAGAATTTAAATCTGTTTTAATATTTGTTATCATTTATAATAGTCAGAAGATGAAATATACAAATTGTATTTAAAATATAACTGGAGGATTTATTGTACTTTTTTTATTATATTACACACTGCTTGTGTTGGAAAACTTTTTATACTACAATTAATGTTTAAATATAATTTTGTATAAACTTATAAAAACATTTAAAAAAAAAAGCATTCTACATCAAAATTTTTGCATGGTTATTTTTTATCTAGTAACTGTTTGTATAAATAAGTACACTTTAAATCTAGATTCGGTATTTTTATATCATATTGTTAGAATAGAAAAACCCAATAAAATTCTTTAACAACATAATAACTATAACTAAAATAAAAATATGATTTTTATGTTGTACTTTAAAATGAAAAGTTTATAATTGTATATTGTATTCAAATGACTGTAAATCTGAACTGTAGAAACTTTTTACTTATATCTAGTTTTTAGGTTAGCATTAAAATTTTTGTTTAGTTTGGGTGTCCAAGCTTTTTAAATTTTAATGCTGTTTATTTTTCAGAAATTTTTTGGCATAGTATGTAATTACAGGGTTGCCACTCTTTGAGCCAAAAAATCTTCCCTGAGTGACCAAAAATTTCCCTGAGTAACCTTAAATTTCCCTGAGTTTCCCTGAGTATTTTTCAAAGCTTAAAAAAAAAAATTTCTCTTCTAACACAAATTATTAATACCTCATTATCATTTTTCTTCTTTAATAATAAAAGGAGGGTTGTATGTGTATGTTCTGCATTAAATTTATGAAAAAAAACTGTTTTCAAAAACTCAATCTTAAAAGCTTTGAACCAATTAAAAATTAAAAACTAAATTTTTGCACAACTTCGTGTAAACTTGTTAGTTAACTTTCTACATAAAAGAATAAAGTTTAATTTGTTTGACATTTTAATTGACAAAATTTAATTATACTATAATAATTTCACATGAAGAACTCACTTAAATGCATACATAATAACATCATTATAACTTGTATGTCTTTCCTAGCAACTGTTCTGAATGCAGTAAATAAAACTTAAAAGCTTAACATTAATGTAAAAAAACCTGCAAAAAGAAAGTTTAAAGAAATAGCTAAAGAAATATCTCATATCAAAGTACAACTTAATACCTAATAACTGATACAAAATAATCTAAAACTAAATTTTTTTTATGTCTTTTAGATGTTCATACACAATCTATTTTAAATAACTGAAAACATAATTTTGATTTTAAAACTATTTCACATTACCTAATAAAAAAATCTTAATACTGTTTTTTTAAGTATGCAATTTCTAAATCAATAGTGTTAATTTTATTTTCAAGTTTATTTGCGTTGTCCTTAGCAGCTCAACCTCTTGCTAATAATTCTTTCATTGCTTCTAAATCAGACTGTTTGTTGGCATCTGCAGTATATTTGTCATAGTCTTCATTCAAACTTTTGAGTTGCTTTGTAAGTTTACTTTTTTGTTCTCCTAACTTGCTCCTATTTACTTAAGTAAATATAAATTTAAAACTTAAAAAAACTACAATGTTAACACTAAGAATATTGAAGAACTAGCCGCAAGGCTAAAAAAATTCTAAATAACCACTTAAATAACAAAAATTACTACTTTTGAACGAAATATTGAAACTGGATTAACTAAACCTCATTCTAGATCTAGAAAAAAATTTCCCTGAGATTTTCAAAAACTTCCCTGAAATTTAGAGAAAAAATCAAAACTTCCCTGAGTTTCCCTGAGTTAAAAGAAAAATGCCAAAATTCCCTGAGTTTCCCTGAGATTCCCTGAGTTTCCCTGAGATTTTCTACAGTTTGAAAATTCCCTGAGATTCCCTGAGTTCCCTGAGTTCCCTGAGTGTGTGGCAACCCTGTAATTAACTAATTTAAGTTTTCAACTGATTTATTCTTACTAATTTAAAAATCTCACTTCTACCTTACTTTTAGAATGACCATAATAAAAGTTTTAGTTTTAATATTTTATATATTTTTATTAAACTTTTATAAACCATTACTCCAAACTCACAATAACTACATTTATAAAGTAAAAAACCATCAGTCTAATTCTTACCCATAAACAACAATAATTTTTATTGAAAGCAAGTAAGTTACATCATCTGAAAAGCTACCTGCCCTTTTGATATATCAACATTCTATGGTGAAACTGAATTGTTAAATACTCACAACACAATGTTTTTTTGTGTTGGCCATTTGGTTTTGATTCTTAAAATTTCAAGATTTTTCAAAGGACCCCACTCAATAAGGCCACACAATCTCAAACTTTAAACCCACTAAGTGTAAGAAAACTAAGCAAGCATATCTACTTTTGACAGTTCAAAATATTCATTAAATTTCATGATACATAGGTTATTAAAATATATAACTTAGTTTTATAAAATATACTAAATATACAACATACTTATTTCACAAAAGTATTTAACATTTTGTAATACAACTTTACACAGTTAAAACTTCCGGTCCTAAACAAACAAATTGAGTTAATTGAACTAACTAAAACCTTTATTTTTGCATAGTTAAAATACAATATTCTTAAACTCATAAGCATTTGTTTTATAAACAAAGTTTCGCTCAAACAATTACAAAAACTACTTTGAATAATTCAATTAAGAGTGGTAATAATGTAACAAACACTGTAAAAAGTTTAGGTCAGGTCTGATTTATGTCAACTGTAGACTAGACATACAAAAACCTGTTTCTTAACTACACATGTCAATTTAGAAAAAAAAATATTTATTCTGTTCCCCTTACATAAGCAAAGCCAAAAAAAAAACATTTAGAAAAATCAAGGTTTTGCAAGCTCCTTTTATTAAATTTCAACAAGTAACAAAACTTGGAATTTTAAATAAATTAGGACTTATTATTGTGTGTTTTTTCATAGTTTTTATACAAAACTTTGATATAATTTTTGATGGAATATAAATTGTTTTTTCATCTTTGGGTGAAAATTAAGTTGGTGTTTTATATAACATTTGTTGTTATACCTTAAATTTATTATTGATATATTTAAAAATTTACACGAGTTCAACTTATTTTACAAAAGTTTTAAAAGTTTCAAGTTCTAATTAAATAAAGAGGTATGTTGTTAAATCAACAAAAGCGAGTTTTTAATTAAACATAGTTAAATTAAAATTAATTTTATATCAAATATTAAAAAAAAAATTTAATGTTCATGATATATTTTTGAAATCAAATTGAAATTTTACTACTTAATATGTTATAGTTGTTTAAAATTCCATGTTTTTCTAGAGATTCTTATTCAAAACTCCAAGTTTTTCCAGTTTTTTTTTTACAATTTCTCAAATTCCAGGCTTTTTAGCTTAAATTGTTAAGTTCAAAGTTGTTTAAGGATTGTAGGTTTAGTGCCCACCTTATAAAAATTATCAAGTTTTTATAATGTATCAACGCTTTACTAAGTTTTTTTAAATGTTTTTGACAGCTGTGTTTCAATCTTACATTTCAGAGAGTTTTCAATTTCATCATTAGGACACCTACTTCATCAGCCAGAAACATTTAAACATAACTATCTATGTAATTTATTTAATAACTAAAAATTAGCGTACATTATATTTGGTCCAAGGACCTGGTGCACAAAAAAACCTTTCGGTAATTAAGTTGTACACCACTTGGATACCTTTTGATGTCATGTCCAGGACCGGAATATCAATCACTACTATAATTGTTTAACAATACAAACACTATAAGTCAAAATTAATTTTAAACAACAAACAAAAGGAAATTCAGTGCAAAAAGATTTAGACTATAGAAAGTGTTGCTTTATTTACTTAATGATCTTTTTGGTGCATATATCTTTGTATTTATCAGCTTTAAAAATTAGTATTTTGATTAATTTTGTGTAACTGACTTTGTATGTAGTTAATCTTTGTTGTAATGATTATTAATGTTAATATGTAAATTAAAATTATCTTTTATTTACTGCTATGTATCAACTGATATAAATAGTGAAACATATCTGGAATCTTGCACTGATTGTCTTTTGTATATAGTTTAACATTAACAATCTGATTGTTTGAGAAAACATTAATGGAAAGCTTGTGGCTTGTTTTAATATTATAATGTTCGTTTATTTGTTGAGATTAAAAAAAAAATTATATATACAATTTTGAGTTAAAAAAACAAGTACACTTGTTAGGATGATCAAACATTTTACTTAGTATCAATAACAAAAAGAATATTAGTTAGACATCAATGATCTGTAGATGAAATTAACTTTTAATTTAATTTGTGTAATTATATTGCCAAATGTAATGTCCAGAAAATAATTTAAAAGTGAAGCTTGAAACTGTTGTATAAACTTATTTATAAAGTATGTGAGCTAATCTAAAAAAATCAACTGTAAACAAACAAGTTCGCCCTTTTTATTAAAAATATTAAAAATTTCATCCTGAAACTGAGGTTTGTAATAGTTTTTGTTAAATGATAGTCAAATAATTTATTAGCCTTATGTTATTACTTTTTTTCTGTTACTTAAGTTTATTAGTATTTATATAAAACATATACTAGTTATGAAATATGGTATTCTGTTAATGTTTTTATGATATTTTTTATGTGTTTCTAACAATCTTACTTAAATCTTAAGTAATATTATACAAGCGTTGCTAGTTAAATTTTTATAAACTCAAAATCAATTAGGAAAGCTGATTAAAAATATTATCTAAATAATAAATAATAAAAAGTAATAATAAATCAATTTGGAAAGATTAATGTGCATTGATTTTTATTACATACTTAATTATAAACAATTAAAATTAGTTTTAAAACTATTGTGTATAGATTTACGATTTAATATGTAATTTTTGCTGTGTACAGTTTTATCAAACCGTTCTTCTTTGAAATTTTGTTCAAATTTTTTGTTAAGTTCTCTGATTAATTTTACAAACTTATCCAAGTAAAAATAAAATACAACTCATGTTTATAAAACTTAGATTACTTAACTAATTTAATAGTTTCGTTTGTAGTAGCGAGCGATTAAAAAAACCTTTTAAAAAGCATAAAATAAAAGTAAAAATAAAAATATTTTAACTCCACCTTGAAGCCATGGAATAAGTTTTGAATGTCTTGAAAGTTTGTAAGCCCAGCGAGTAACAGTTTCAAACTGTGTTCTTTTTTGTACAGAAAACTATAACCAGATCAGTTTAAACTTACGTAAGACAAAAGAATTTAATGTCAAATGTGTTTTAATTTTTTCTCGCATATTATATATTTTTTAAACGTATTAATTTGAATTTTTTGATGATAAACAAAAAACAAAATATGTTTGGTTGTCTATATAAGGATATGAAACAAAAACAAATACTTTAATCGTTGTAAAGTAAAAAAAGTTACTTTTATTATATGTTTTGATTTTAAGAAAACGAAAAAAAGAGATCTCAACTACTAAAGGAGAGATATTAGATTAATTCTTTCAAGATTTTATTTTGCAAACTAAGTTTGGTCAAAGAAATCGTCAGTTCTTAAATAAAAAATCTTACTTAAGTAGAAACTATTGATAAAGTTTTGATATTGACCGAAACTAATATTGCAAAGAAAATTTTTGAGAGAAATAATCTATAGTTAGTTTAATTTAAAATGGTTTTATGGCACAGTACATATAATAAGAATTTTTGTTTATTTATTTTAGTATGTTTAATAAAATATAGAACATACAAATAGTTTAAATTTAACTATTCACAGTTAGCTTTTAAAATAATCATCTGCATTTTTACTTTGCATAACTTTTGACTTTAAATACTTTTTTTTGCCTTTATAGCATTTTGTAGTTTAAACATTAAGCTGATAATCCAAATAAGTTTAAAGATTCTTAAGGTTGATTGTTATAACCAAGTTGTAATCTTTAAAAAATTATAACAATTTTGATACCTATTTAACAGTCGATTACAAAATAAAATGTTTAGTAAAATAAAACTAATTTGCTTCAGTATAATTAATTTGAATAGTATAATTGTTTGAATATATCTAAGTAACCTCACATTTTATTTTTTATATCAATTTGCACCATAAAAAGTAAAATTTATTTTTTTGTAGATACACTAAGTTTCTTTAATATAGATATCATTTTTGTTAGTCTGTATAAGTTTAGTACTTTTACATCAACAGTTTGGCTCGTACAGCTAAACTCTTAAAATTTATAGTATAATAATGTATTAAAAATACAATCTATTTAACTTTGATTAAACTTACTTGTTCAAGAAAATACGTTGTTTAGCATTTAGTATTACTTTAAACTTTTCAAGGTTAATAATAAAACTTTCGAATAGACTTGATATTAAATATAGACTTTATTTGTACTTTTTGCTTCTTTTTTTATTAGTGACCTGCACAGTTACCATAAGTAGCTATAAAGCTATAAATCTTAGTAAAAAAATTGCTTTTTTGGAAGGTGGTAATAAATTAGCTTTTAGCCCTTAAATAATTGCGATAAGTGATTTTACACTATAAGCTTATGGAAAAAAATATTGCCGTTTTAATAAAAATATTGCCTTTTGAATAAATAAAACCCCCTTTTTAAAAAAAAATTTAGTTTCTGATGACTCTAACATTTAGCTTATCTAGTAATAGCTTTTTGCTCTAAAGTAACCTTTTATAAAGAGTAAAACAGCATAAATAATTAGTAAATTGAAATTAATGTATGATAATGAAATTTTTTGTCAAAATGAGTTTTAAATTAAATTAAATTTTATCTTTAAATTTTTTTACAGACTCTTGTTGAATGATAAAAGTAAAATTATAACAATCAGTTCTTTCTTAAAAAAAAAAAATTATAAGTCTAATTAAAAACTGTCATAAAAAAGGTTAAGTTAATAATAATCTTCTTTGTTAATTTAAGATAGTTAAAGTAATTTAATTTTTTGAATAAAATAAGGAGTAGAGTTTGAGGCTGATGGTTATTCACCATATAGAAAAAAATTAAACACTTCAATTCATAGTATATTAGTTAAAAAATGTCTATTCCTTTTGATAGAAAGTTTTTTATCATTTCATTTTATACATATTATATCTTAGAAATAAACTTTGTAAACTTCAAACTAAAATTTCTTGAATATTGGTCTATAAGTAAACATAAGCAATGTGAAAAAGTAAATTTTTTAACTCTTTTTTGCACTTAGACATTTTTTAACGTTGTTCATTTAATTTACTTAAATTAAAACAAACTTTATGCTGGTTGGACATGTTAATTGTTTTATTCCATAAAACAAGTTTACAAATCAATAAAACAGTTAAGCAAATATTTAAAATTTTTACCTACATACATATATAAAACTTTTCTAGACAATATTTAAAATACATGGTGCTCTTAAGTATTATGATTATACTAAATATATTATTGTAGTGAATTTACCAATTCTTTCCTTTTATTTATTTTTGAGTTATTTATTGCATTTTTTTGGTTGCTCTTGTAGAAAGGGAAAAGTAAAATTTAAATGTTGTAAAAATCAAAATCTAGGGTAGAAGACAGTGTGGGTGGAGCCCATGGTAGACTATAGTTTCCATGGTCAATATTGGCAGTAATGGGTTAAAAAAATTGCTTACCATTGTTTTTATTGTATGTATAAATAGTTGTTAAGTTTTTTGTTTATTTTCACTTATTATTGTTTTTCAATTAAGCTCAAAGTATTAGTCACAAGCAAATGGTGCGCAGCCCATGACTGAAAGGTCCTTCTGCACACCAATCCATCGACCTTTGTTGTGAGCCATGTTTTCTTTTTCTTTTTTAATAAATTTTAAGTTATAAATTGAAAATGTGCTTTTTCTCTGGTTGCTAATGGTCTTATATTTAAGACAAAATTTGTATGAAGTTTGTGAAGTTGAATTTTTGGTAGATATATTAGTTTAAGATTATAAAATATTAACTGTTTAAAAAGGATAGTCTTTAAAGGATATTTTTATAAAAAAAATAGAAAGGATCTGTTTTGATACAGAAGTGGTAAATTTGTTTTTTAAATTCTACCTGTAGATACAATATTGCAAATTTTGGTTTTTATAATCAAAATTAAATGTGTTTAGTGTATACAAGGTTCTTTCTGGCCCAGATTTTTAAAATAACTAATCTCAAAAAACGTAGGAGAAGATAAATTTTTAGTAAAATAGCCTATTTTTGCAGTTTTAGTCTGCAACTCCTGTAAGGAACCTATTTTTACTTCTTACTTTGACTGGCTATATCTCAAAAATTATTTTGAATTTTTAAAAGCTGTAAAAAGCATTTTGTAGCTTAGGAAAACGATATAAAATAATATCAAATTGTGAAATAAAGTGTTTTATGATTATATGCCCTATGCCCTTAAATTATTTTCAAAAAAATTACAAAAATCACTTCTTGATTTTTAAATGTCATTTTGAAACATTTGCAACTGTTTTGTTCGGTTTGTTGTTTTATATGGTGATTGGAACATATTGATTGAAACAATAGATTTAATTATTTTGCATAGTGTTGGACTAGTTGTTATATTTATATATATATAATTTACCTTGATGATTTTTTAAATAGTTCCAGACTAAAAATAAGTATGATCTGTTTTAGGAGGCTACTAACATTTTGTCATACTATATTGATTTTCTATATTTGTGCTCCTGCACTTAATTTTACACTGTTTTTTAAAATACTTTTCAATTTGATTATAAAGGTACAACACACTTTATAAAATTTTCTCAAAAATTTTTAAAAGAAAACTTAATTAGTTACCCATTTTACCTTGAATTTTAAACTAAAAATTTAAACAAGTTCTTTATAAAATGAACTATTATATACTGATAATATGTTAAAATATTTTTCTTATTTTTGTTTAAAAAAAAACCCATTTATATCAAGTAGCTGTATAGAATCTTTTCATTATTTTTTTACCTTTAGTTTAATTTTATACTTAAAAAAACAACTAAACTTGTACTTAAAAACTAAAATGTAGAACGAAATCAGATAACCAGGAAGAAATTTTTTTTTAAATCACTGGCTACTAATCTAGAATCCTGGAAAAGCTTTGAATATTCAAAACAAATTACTAGAAAACCTGTAATTGTTAACAATTTTTAGATATTAAGTAGTAAAATTTTGGTTTGACATGAAGAATCTCTCATAATTTTTCTTTTAGCACATTTGAAGTAGCTTAACAGTATCTTTTTAATGATGTTATGCTACTTAACTCAGTTTTTAACCTTAACTTTAGTTTAAAAATAGACTGTGTACTTTCAATATCTGGAAGAAATTTATCAAAAACTAGTGACCCACCCATTTGTAGAATTAAATATTTAATACTTTAAAACCTATAATAATCATGATCAAATTAAATATAAATTTAAAGATTTTTGTACTAACTACAGTGTTATTTTTTTTCAGCTTATTTTAGTTGTAAAATGATAACTGTACAAATAAGTGATCCTAGCTGGATTAAAAAGCAAAAATTTTCCAATAAATGGAAAAGTAATCCAGAGTTTAAAAGTAATTTAAATATTGACTCCATTTGAATTTTATATACATATTCTACTTATTTTTCATCCTAGGTTGGATTTTACCGGATCCCACAAGCATTTATTTTGCAAAATGTAAGTTTTGCATGAAACGCCTTAGAGCAAAATCACATTGCTTAAAAACTCATGCAAAATCTGCCAAGCACTTAGCAAATGTTAGTTGATTAGATGATGTATCTAGATGTTATATAATTATTGTTCTACTTTGTACACCACTAAAAAAATAATTAAATATTTAAATATCAGGAACACTTTTTGAAAAAAATATTCATTAATTAATGTTTATCACTTATAAAAAAAAGTTTTTTTTTGTTAAATGTCTAATATAAAATTTAAAGTGAAAGTTTTTAACAAATTGTTACAATAAAATAATATTAAATCAACAATATATCTTTTTCATTAAGGCGTAAAAAAGCCCAGTTCTTAAATCACAAAAATTGACATTTGCTGTTTTTTAAATACAAAAACTGTATACTTTAAATTTCTGTGTTGCAAGGAAAAAAAATTGACCCAATCAAAAAAAGTCTTTATATACTTCAAGTTTCTGCTTAAAGAAATCTTAATACATCTATAACAGATTCCTTCTACTTCTTCAACATCAGTCACACAGTGTTCGCAAACATCTGTTATAGAAGCTAGAATTGCCATGCATCTTGCTATACATGGAAACATGGCATCTAGCACATGCCTTGTAAAGTGCTTAAAAAGTTGTTTAAGGCATGAGGACGTTCAGTCTGCACATCTTGCAAGAACAAAATGCACTGCGGTTGTGAAGAGCGTTCTCATGCCAATGTGCAAAAAACAACTGTTAGAAGATATTGGCTGTAGACCTTTTTCAATTTTTGTTGATGAAGCTACAGATAAGGCTGGTCGCAACAGCTACTTTGGTTAGCTTTAAAAAATATAAAATTATCTATATAGTTATTTATTTGAATCTGAGTTTCTAAACTCTTTTTTATAATTCCCAACTTAACAAAAAATTTAAAACAGTCACCCCTTTTCAAATTATTTACCTCCTACTCCAAGGGTTAATGCTTGCTCCACGGGTCAATGTTGCCTATTTTGGAAATTCCTGGTTTAAAAAGTTTTTAGTCAAAAGTAAAAAATTAATGATTAAAATAATTTAGGTATTGCTATCAGATACATCAGCTTAAAAGAAAAAAGTCTAAAATCAACATTTTTATGTTTAAAAGATCTAGAAAATGGAACAGGGCGGGCAATGGCCCAAGCTGTTGAAGACGTTCTAAAAATTAATAGTCTAAGACTAGAAAATCTTATTGGCATATGTAAGTGTGACTGTTTAAATTTAAATTATTCTTACTATATCTTTGTCTGTTTATAAATTTTTTTAATTGTAATAAAACTTAATCTAAATGTCTAAGAGTAATATGTTAAACTTCTTATCTAAGTATAGTTGTAACCTTGTGATATTAGCACTAAATTAATGAAAAAACACGTTATCAAACAATAGATATTGTAGTTATTATTAACTAAATTCAGTGATTTATAAAACCATGGTTTCTGTTTGCTTCATTTATATTATTATCAGGTTCAGACAGAGCGGCCTCCATGGTTGGAACACAAAATGGGCTGCATGCAATTTTGAAATCTAAATACAAACACCTGGTTCAAATAAATTGCTGCAACCATGGGATACAAAACGCCTGTGAAAAGTCAGCCCTGAACTTTTTGCCCTTAGAGGTGTTGTTTTATTATTATAAAATGTAAAACTTAAGCTGCTTTATTTTTCACAACTAAATATATTTTAAACACTTTAGAAAATTGTGTTATATATTTTTTGTTAAATTTTAAACATAAATACATTTTAAAGCTATACATATAAATACTTTAATTTAATATTAGGTTCATGATCTGGTATCCAGTATATACAACTGGTTTTCCAGCTCACCACACAGGCGGGTTTTATATGAAAAAAATTACCAAAGGATACATGGAGGAATTCCCAAACGTCTCATATCTCCTGGGTCAACTCGCTGGCTCAGTATTTATGAGGCTAGCCAAAGATTGATTGAGTACTGGAGTGACCTTAAGTTGTTTTTTGAAGAGGTTTATAAATTTAACAAGGCTTTCAAACATTCAAGTTTTTTTTTTAATTTAAAACACTGTAATTAACTAAAAGTTTTAAACAGTTTTGTGAGACAGAAAGATGCTCCCAAGCATATAGAATAGCCAGCTTACTAAATAATACAGAAGTATTTATCTACATTTCTTTTCTGCTGCTTATTCTACAAAAAGTAAGTTAATATTTAAAAACAATAAATATAATGCAGAGTTTGTTTCAATATGTGTATTTTGAAGGTCAATAAGTGCAATAAAGTTCTTCAATCAGAAGAGATAGTTCCTTTGAGCCTTTATAGCCAGCTTGAGACATGCATAAGGGACCTTGAGTTTATTTATGTTGATCCTGCATCAGGTAAAACAAATAGATAAGTTTTGTAGTCATAGAGTACAGTTAAAAATGTTTTCATCAATGAATTTTTGTTTGATAATATAAACCAAGACATAGCTCCATTTTTGCTAATTTTATATAAGGTTAATTAAAAGTAGTTTTTTTTTTAAATTCTTCTTTACTCCACCTTAAAAGTATTGTTGTTGACTTAAACAAACTTAGTTTTTAATAAATAACTAGGACTTGAAAGGCCAACTATAAGTCTAAGACAACCTGCAGAGCGAGAAATAACAAAATTAGGTGTAGTCCAGCAGAATAGAGTAGTTTGCATTTGTTGTTTTCTAAAATGTAGTATTTTGTTGTTTTTCAACATTAACAGCTAATTACATTTAGGGTTAGCTCTAGATTCCCAGGTTTTTAAACCTATTTTTAGTTTAGTGTGCATATTGTTTTACAAGCAAGTTTTAACAGAAATATTGTTTCTTAAGTATTTGAATATTAATAGATCAGATCTACTTGCAAGTTGTATGTTATGAGCCTCGTCAAAGAACTTAAAGCTCGTATTCCTAAGTGTTTGGACTTAATTAAAAGTATCTCAATACTAAATAAAGTGAGCATTTTTTAGTTTTTAATACAATTAAGCTGTAAATTATATTGATCTAAACTTTAAAAAATAGGTATTTAAGCTTCCTCGGCCTGATATTAGTCCATTGTTAAACAATGAAATAGTCAAGAATATGACTTCACAACAAGAGCGTGACATCATTGAAAATGAATGGTCCTTCTTGTCTGCTGAATTTCATGAAGCAACAGGTTGTCACTTATCATGTTTATTTATTTTCTAGAGCATTATTGTTAATAAACTTAGTTAAATACTATAAATAGAATTGTTAATTTAACTAGATACTCATTATGTTTTATTCCTATAAAAATATAATGAAACTACATTTTATTTACTATATACTAGTTGTTTAAGAAAGTATTAAATACTACTAGATGAAATAAGTGGAGTTAAATTTTGGCTGAAAGAGCTTGAAAGAGAAACAAGCTCTTACAAACACCTTGCTAAATTTGCCCTAAAGCTCTTTACATTACCACATTCAAATGCTGCAATTGAAAGATTGTTCAGCCAAATGGGAGTTGCAAAAAATCGTCTACAAAATCGCATGGATATTGAGTTGCTAAACTCAATTTTAATGATTAAGTAAGTTTCCTGATCAAAAATTGTTATACAAAGTTGTTATTAATTAAAATTGTATATGTTACTACAGAAGTGTAGTAAGATATAAAGGTACATGCTGCCACAACTTTATAATGAATGAAGATGATCTTAACAAAATTGGAACTTCTTCTATTTATGATCAACCACCACAATCCAGTGAAAATGTTTATGAAATTGCTGCAGAGATGTCTAACCTTGAAGAAATTTATTTTGAACAGGTTAATTTTTTGTGATTCTTTTTTTTTTAATATGTAGCTGATGTACATATTTTTTTCAAATAGTCAAAAGTAATTCTTTTCTAATTCTGTAGTTAAAGTTTCTTTCAATTTAATTTTGAATGATTGTGAAAACCAATATTAAAGTAGTTTTGCAATTAGAGTTAAAAAATCATTTGTTTGCAAGGCTATAAATGTTGTTAAAAAAAAACTTAAAAAAGTTATTTAGCTAATTTTTGTAGTTTCTCATATATAGATAGTTACAAGATAAACAGATAGTTAATAAAAACTTATTGTTTATTATTTTCAAAGATTTGTTTAGTAACTACTTGAAATTTTTTTATTTATGTTCATATCTAATAGTTTATTAGTCAAACATAAAAACAATTATACTGAAAAATATTTATTACAAAGTTTTGTATTTAATTTTTATTTAAATAAATAAATTTTTAATTTGTATATATTCCTGTGTTAAATCTGTTTTTACCATATATTAAACACTGACATTTGCTAGTTACATTACATGTGTATATATTAATTTACACTTTAACTACTTATACTTTATAATATTCTAGTACTAAAGATAAAGAAGCTGCCTTAATGTTTTCAGAACGGATATCAAATATGTCAATATTCAGCTTCCCTGTTAAAGTTGTTTATGAATTGCATGTTGTTTTTGTTGTTATACTTGTTTAAATTCTTTAAAAAAAAAAAAATAAAATTTTTTAAAGAAAAAATAATTGATACATCAAAAGCAAGCAGGTTGATTTGAAACAAATGTTATGCTATGAAATGTTACAATTTGATTAAATTCTTAATTTTTTTTTTTAATTTGATTGTTACATCAAAAGCAAGCAGGTTTATATGAAATGAATGTTGATAAAAGAGAAATGCATGAGCATGAAAGTTTTGTTTTAATTTTTATAACTGCATGCATATTTTTGAGCAGATATTTGTATAGTTTGATAAATTTCTAGATGCTTTTTAGTTTGTTCACTTATTTTTCTAAGTAAAAGTTATAGAATATAATAAACATAACAATAAACTGTAGAGACATAAACAAAACCTATAAATAGTATGGACAGATTATATATGTAATTTATTTATTTTTACAAAATAATTGATGGGTTTTAAATATTACCGAAATACTAAAAGTTTTACTCTAATGCGCCATGCTATAAGTAGCCAGAATTTAACAAATGGTAGTTTTAATTAATTTGAGCTAAAAACATTTCATAAAAGTATAACTATTATGTAAAGTTATTTTTTGTACATTTGTAAAACTGCGTTAGTTGAATGCGCCTTCTGTAGTATGGTGTTATTAACTATGAGTGTTCATTCGACATAAATGAATTTTTATTTATTAAAAGTTTATTAAATGTAAATCAAACCTCACCCTACAGAAACTTTGAAGTACTCTAAAAATATTTTTGTAACTTAATTATGTAACAGTGTTGTAATTGTTGCTTAATTTGTAAACACAAAATTAATTAAACTTAGAATATAAAAACTAAATTCAAAAAAGTAAGTTAAATTTAAATTAACTAAATTATAAGTATACTTGGAAAAAGAGCAAAGATCATTTTTAAAATTACTGATTTTTTTTTTGGCCTATAAGACTTTTTCACAAAAGTTATTGTAGTATGACTTTTTAAATTTTGATAAAGAGAATTTGAGTAGATTTCTTAAATTATAATTACTATCAAGTTACAATCAATTATTTGTAGTGGAGGCTTAAAAACAAATGTACACCAGGCTCCCTCATCATTCACAATAGCTGTCATAAATGTTACAACTCAAGCTAAGATGCTTAAGGCAATACTGGGCATAAACAGCTGCTTGCTTAAATGTTTGATGATAAAGTACGAGTTGCTCGTTTGAGGCGTACTGAGTGCACAGCTGTAATAAATCATGACCTTTGGCCCATGTACAAGGATTACTCAAAAAGAAAACTGGAGATGACTTATAATTCCCTTTTTTGTTGACAAGGCTACTGTTAAGGCTGTCGAAATCAGCTATTTTGGTAAGCATCCAAAGGTTGTAACTATTTTTTACATACCAAATTTATTAACATTATGTAATATTTGTTCTGCTTGTAATGAGTTATTTTTTTTTAGATTTTAATTAAGTTCTTCTAGTTATTTAGTAGAAAGGTTTTAATTTCTTATTTAATTTTTCAGTTTTTAATTTCTAAATTTGTAATAATATTATATATAATTTTTATTTATTTGTAATTTTTTTGAAAATTATTTTTAGAGTCTTATGTAATATGAATGGGTTTAACCAAGTAACAGTTTTTTTTTACAAAAAAAGCTTGTTATTATAAATTGTAAATTTACCCTAAATTAAAAAGCAGTAAAAGTTGTTTAATGCAAATTAAGTAAAACAAGCTACAAAAATTATACATATAAATTGTAACGCTTTTCTTATGAAATAATTTTAGAAAATAGTCTATTCTAGTTCTGTTGATAATCTCGAACATTTAAACATTATTATAAAAATCTCTTTAATCACAAATTCTAAAACTATATGAATAAGTTGTATATAGCTTGACTTTTATTTTTGACTTTAGTTGGTCTACTTGAATGCCCTTGTTCATGCACTTTTGATAACAAGTATATATATTAAAGGGAGCATAATTACTTTTTATATTCTGTAGGTTGATATGAAAAATACTACCAATGAAAGTGGTTGGATAGAAACCTCAAATTAGCTTCTTTGTCCGAAATTAAAAAGTTCAATTCAAAAAACAGTAGACCCACATTAGATGCTTCAACTACCAAATAATATAATTCAAAAGGTTTGAAACTTGTTTTTTTAGAATATGTTTCAATGCTAAAAGCATTTTTAAATGGTTAAGCTGAAATTTTAAACTCTGTAAAAAAGTTAAATTACCTTTATACATGTCTTGTAATTGAAGATAACAGTATGTATTATTATGAACAAGTTGTTGTGTTTCTTAGAGGTTTAGCAATCTTTATTAAGATTTAACTGTAAAATCACAAACTTCAGAGCTAGGTATACTTGATATATTGAAATAGTTTGTTCTTAATGTTTTATTTCATTTGAGTTTTTAGGAAATGAAAACTTTTTAGAGATGTTTTTTATTAATTAGTTTAATACATATTTGTAGTTTTATCACTCACAGTTTTTTTTTCTAAAAAGTTAAACTTAATTTATTTTTAAAAAAGAACATGTTCCTCTATTGTTTTATCATTTTATTAGAATTATAGTTTTATCAATCACTGATTTGTGTAAAAATCTTAACAATTAGATAAAGTATTGTTTTTTAACTTAAAATGTGCTTAAAATCTCCTGTTTAATTCTATTTTTTTGTTGTATTAAACTATAAGAGTGTGTTAATCTACTTTAAATTGAACAAAAAAAAATATTTTTGCTGTTTTTGTTTTCTACATGTTTATAACAAATCAAACATATAACATTTAACGAGTTTTATGTTGAAAAGGTAAAATTTTCAAAAGAAAGTTCCTTCTTGTGTGAATTTTCTTTTAACTTTGATGCTACTTTAAGCTTTTTTAAAGAAGTAGGTGACTCTAAAAAAAAGTAACTGTTTAAAGCAATTTAGTTTTTGATTGCATTAAAAGTTTCTTTACTTTTTAAGTCAACTTTAATATCGACAAAAAGGTTATTATTTAGTTTTTTTTTATACTTATTTTTATAAAACTAAATTTAATTAAGTTTATGTTTAAAAGTTGATTTCAAAATGCTCTGTTTTAATTGATTTTCATATTTATGTAGGACAAACAAAATTACTCAAGTTTGCAATATAAAATGCTTTTTAAAGCTTATTTGAAAGTTGTAGTAAGTTATTTGAAGCATGTAGTTTAATTTTTTTTATCTCAGAAAAAAAAAAAACTTTTAAGACATAATTCATATATACTATATGATCAAAAATGTTGTGTAGTAAATTTTAAATTAATTAGATTAAATGAACATACCTTATTGTTAATTATTGTATATAAGTAAGCTCATGTAATGTTTTAAAACATTTAATATTAAATTTGTTTCTTTTTTTATCTCTGTTTTTTTTTTTTGTTACATCATTGGTAATATATGAATGCTTTAAACTAATTACACTTTTTACCTTGTACATTGGAGGTTAAGTGTGTAATCTTTCAATTAATGTTGTAGTTTTTGATATTCAATTTTATATGAGTGTACAAAGTATTTAAGCTATATCTTCCCATCGATTTTATTTATTTTTAAAAGTATGGATAAAAGTTTTTTTTTATTACACACTGAAAGTTTTTAATTGAATTTTTAAAACTGTAATTTTAAGCTCTACATTTTGATTAGAATTTAACTATTATGAATACCAGTGTAGATATTATTCTTAATCAACTTTTTTACATTTCAAAGTATATTTACTGATGTTGTTTGATCTTTCTTCATTTTCGCTTAGTTAATGACATAAAACTATTAGAAGAAGAATGTAATTAACATATATTTTTTTTAAATAATTTTAATAAATACCAATGTAAGTAATTTTTAAAATAGCTTTAATCCATATGTTTTCTCATTTTTATGATGAACATAAAGGATTATAAGACCAGCTTTAAATTAAAAATAAAGCTTATATGTATCTTTCATTGTTTAATAGATTTTACTGTTTTTAGGGTGTATTCACACTTTTAGTTTTGCTAAGTTACAAATAATAAACTGTTTCTTAACTTTTTCAGTTTATATATTGACATTTACTTTTTCTTTGATTTTTATTTGTAAAAAAGCTTTAGTTTTTATTAGTCTTTTTTAAAGCGTTTTTTGTAGATTAACTTATACCATTTGAATTTTTTTTCGAATCTAAAAAATAATCAATAAAAAATAACCGTTAATCGGAAATTCTATTTTCTATGATTCAGTTTTAACAAGTACTAATAAAAGTATCTTTTTTCATTAGCTTTAATCCTTATATTTTTCATTGTTATGATGAACAAAAAAATATTATAAGACCAGCTTAAATTTAAATAAAAATTCTTCTATGTATACTGTTGTTGTTAAATATATTTTACTGTCTATAGGGTTAGTTTACTTTTTTTTTTCAAAGTTAACCATTTAAAACTTTTACATGACTTTCAAATTTTATAATAATGTTAACTATGAAAAAGCCTTATTTTTTTTTTACTGAGAGCTTATAAATGTTAAAGGTAATATAAAATAGTTTAGGTATTGATAAAAATGTAAACATTGAATGCAATATTTTTTACAAATAAGGTAAGTTTTTAATAAAGAAACAAAAGTATTTAGGGAATTTTTTTGTTTTTAAAAGCATAAGTATTGATTACTTATATAAATTTAGTTTTAAAATATCGCTAAAACTGCAAACTAGCGAATGGTTTTTGTTGATTAGACCATTTAATGTTAATGTAATTTTTGCATTGTATCATAATAATTTTTAATATATTTCGTTCAAGTATATTAAATAGAAGTTAATGAATTAAAAATAACTACATTTAAAAAAAAAGTTTTCAAGTTTAATTTACTTAGCAAAAAAGAGAAAAAATACTATTAACACAATTTCTTAAAATGCAAACTTAAGCAGCAGTGCAAACTCATAACTTGCACATTTAACCGAATGTGCGAACTCACAAAATTCTCCATTTAGAAATAATTATTAGTTTTATAAACAAAAAATTATAATTTTTGAAAGTAGCTTTTCAATCACCTAAAAAACAGTATAGAAATTTGCTCTGCTCTGATGCAAAGGCTTTAGTTGAAGTATTTAGTAATGAAAAAGTTTACTTTCATAAACTTTAAATTTGGGAGAAAAGCACTATACTATAACTTTTTAATAGTAAGCTAAGCATTCATTGATATTCAAAGTAAGTCAAACTTAGCTCTTGGGAGATACCAAACGGTTAAAATATTTTGTATGTCAAGTTTTCATTAAAAATTCTATAAGGGCAAAAATAGCTATAAAATTCTGGCAACTGTGGTGACCTGAATTTGCATTTGAATATAAATTTTGACAATTTATTGAGCATTAAAAATTTTTAGCTGTTTTAAGATTATGAAACAAAGCTTTGTTAAACTCTATCATTTCAAAGTAATTTCATGTGATACTGTGCAAAAGTCTATTTTTAAAGAAGAACTAATAGAAATAAAGCTTTTATGTTTAAAACTGTATAAAATTTATGGTTTTTTACTTGGTTAAGATTTTGCAAATGAAAGTTTATATGTAAAAGTAAAACACATGGTATATACAAAAATCAGAAGTGTCAAAATCAAACAAATACAAAACAAATCGATCCTTATTCATAATACAAACTAAAGTTAATTGAATGATAATGTTTTATTAAACATTATAATTTGAATAAGATACATGCCTTACAAAATCAATGTGTTTATATAAAACCTAGTCATGTAATTTACTGTAGTTATCATAAAAGTTAACAAAAGAAACTACACTTTTTGTAAACATTAAATATTTGTAGAACTAGTAAACTAAAACAAAGTATGGATAACAAGAAGCTTAACGGAAGAAAGTCAAGAACTGATACTGATCTGTCAAAAGATTTATCAAAAAGACTAGAAGGTTTAAGTCTTAATGATGATAAAGTGTCTGATGGAGGAGATATTTTAACAGGTAAATACTGTTACTTTAGAAAGTTTTTAGTAGACATAGTAATACATAAGTTTTTAGTACATAAAAATTGAAATAATTTCATAGTAATAGTTTTTCAAAGTTGTTACTACACTATAAAGTGACTAATGGTTACTAAAACTTGCATATTATATTGAAATATTTTTTTACATGATAAAATAATGAACTGATTTTCTTTATAAGTAAGGTTAAAAAAACTCTATCTAATTTTTTTTGATCCCTCTATAGTTCATGTTTCTGTAAAATAAAACAATGTTGATTAACTAAATAGTTTTAATGAAGATTTATGTTTTAATACTTGTTTACAGTCATACAGATAGTTAAGCTATTTTTAGTACAGCAAAAACGACAGAGTGTATAATTAAAAAATTAAAATAAAAAAAGTAATACTTCTCTAAATTAAACTGAAACATAGCTTTAATAAAACTACTTAAAATCAAAGATAAATACTCATATTAATATTAATTCACCCTTTAATAATATTTTTGAACTAAAAGTTAGTTATTGAATTTTGTTACTGGTAAAAAATTTAGAAAAAAAAGAAATAATTTAAAAAGGAATTTCTAGTCTTAAACAAAATGCAGATTTATAGCCAAAATAAACTTTTTAAAAAGGGTTTCAGATATAAAATTTAATTTGCCTTTTGAATATATATATTAACATAGTTTTTTCATTTATTTTGATATTTGTCAAATTTTCAGACAACAATGGTGTTCCGAGTAGTTCTTCTGTGAAACTACGAAGAAACCAAACTAAATATCATTATCGACAACTTGATAAAAGTACTTTGTGTTTATTTTAAAATTATTTAATATTAAATTATAAAACTTATGATTTTTTAACTTTATAACTTACACTGTTAGTAAACAAATAATTTTAAACAAAATTAATTTTAGAGGTTATTAAAACTTTTTAAGTTATGCATTTGTTTCACTGAGTTTAAAAAGTAATTTAGAACCTAATGTAAGAATAAATGTAGTTTTTGTTTGAATTAAAAACAAAATAATCTTTAAAGTAGATCAAGAAGAAGAGAGAGCCAAAAATATTCGTCACCAATTCAATTTAGCAATGTGTAACAAACCTATGTTATGAAATTTCACACTAAAATGCTTTTTTGCTGGAGAAATGTCGGGATATAGAAAGAGAGAAACTGAAATCGATTATTCTTTTGTTAGAGGCAAAAACGAATGGGAAGATATTGAATCTCGAATTAAAAGTGAAGTGTTTAATATGCAACATAAAATACATGGGAATACTAAAAAGTTCTACGTTTCAGAACCCATTAACGGTATACTATTTACATATTACTTGATATAATTTTTACATTGATAAGAATTTGTAAGTCATTCTGAGTACTATATTAACAAACTGTTGGTTTTTACTTAATAATTACCAAGTAAAATTTGTTTTTAAGTTACTCAAAATATATTATTTTGTTTAGATTTTTGAACAAGTAGTTGTAATTTGTTAACAATACAAAAAAAATTGTTTTATAAATCTCCCTGAGTACGCAGATTTAGAATAAATAAAATCATTACAAATTTTTTATACATATAATATTAAGTTTTTTATGTAGACAATATCTAATAACAGAAGATGCGCTGGTTCTTATCAAAAATAAGTATCCATATTACTACGAAAATGATGTCACAAATTGGGTGTGGTGGCTTGGAAATCAAAACGCAGGTGACAAAGAGATTAAAATTTGGATAGAAGGTCATGAACAATTAAGAAAATACGATTTAATTGTTTATGAAAACTTGCAGCAGCAAAAATCAGTGAAAGGTATTAGACATCTGCAAATACTAGCAAGAGAAACTACAGATAAGGAAAGAAGCATTTATTTTCATACAAACAACTAAAGTTTACTAGCTATATGTATTTTCTTTATGTACACATATGTTTTTTATCAGAATCTTTTATACAGGTACTGATTTTTATAAATTGCATTTTTTTAACCAACTGTATTTATAAACTAAAAGTGTGAACTGACATATTTTTGTATATTTATATTTATATTTTAACAAATACATTTTTCAAAAAATTTGTTGATTGTATTAATTTACTACAATCGTGTCTATTATCTAAAACAGAAGCTCTAATAGTTTTGTATTATTGCACTAATAATAGATTAATCGTTTATAAAAAATAAAAAATAAAAATTTAAATTTAACTGAAATAAAATGTTTTATAAGATTTTATTACCTGGCTAAGCGTTATTCTTATTTAACTGGTTATTCTGTTAAAACTACATGAAAATTATTTTAAATTCATGATTATATATTAGAAATTGACAAAAACTGTAAAAATTTATACATACTTATGTTTTAGAACTAATATCTGATTATAATACTTATAAGTTAAAATACTTTGGTAGTTTGAATGATATATAACATTTTTAAGTTAAAATGATGAAAAATGTTTATACATGTATTTGAATATGTGAGTTGTGTGTAAGTTAATTTTTTAAATTTATTTGATAAGTCGTGATACAAAACAAATGTTAGCTTAAAAAATTTAGACATTTTGCAGCTTGTTTTGTTTATGTTATAAATATGTAATAAATAAGTTTAAAATCTCAGAAGGATAATCTATAAACAAACATTTTTGAACAAAAGAATAGTCAATTTTTATTGCATAAAAAGAATTATAATAATACTAAAAGTAACTTTTATATGTATTTTACTTACAAAAATATTAAGGTATGAAAAGGTTTTTTTAAATGAAAAATATTTATTTGACATAGATCTCATATACTACTGAACATTATTTATGTTAAATATTACTTAAAAAATTACGACTAACAACTTTCTACAAACTTTTAAAGACTATTTGATTCTCACATTATAAAAGTCTTAGTTTAAAATTAAAACAATTAGTAAATTTCAAAATTAAACTTGAAAAATCTTAATATCGTTTTAAGACGCAAATTTTTCTGACCAATGAAAAATAACTCCTTGTCAATTTAGTTTAATAATTTATTAACAATGTAAAATCTGAAACGAAGACAAGTTTAAATAAAAACACTAAAATGAACTATAGTCTAATTATTCTACATCCCTTCCAGCTCGTTTAAGATAATAACAAGTTTAAGGCAATAACAAAGCTCGTCAAGAGGGGATTTAAACGAGTAACAAAAGCAATTTACTAAGATGAAACTAAATTTTATGCATTAGCAAAGCTCAATTGACTTAAATAAAAAATCTTTAAACAAGGGATTTATTTTAATAAAAACACAACTGCAATAAAACACACTAAATAAATCCAAAACAATTCAAATTCATGCAATTTCACGCTGAATCCTTCCTGGCTCAGTAATCATCACTAACAGCAGCAAATGAACACTCAGCACCAACTTTTGTATAAATAGGAACAAACAGACTTCACTTACGGTGATTTCTACTTTGCAGTACTCCAATCTCAAGCTTCCCTGGCGCATTAAAGTCTTTCAACCTACGAAAAGCAAGTGACACCTTAATTTTTTAGGAACTATAGGAGCAGGAATGTACTCTTCCTTAACCTCTTCATGATCAGCTTCAACCTCACTGGTTTTACCAGTATCGGCATTGTTGGAATCCTCTGTAATCTTTACAGAAGAATCAGGACGTTGATGACCAACATTGCACTCATGTGAGCTTGGTAGATTACTGTTCCAATCATGGGAAGTTTTGGCTTCAATACTTGTTGAGGCTGGGTTGTACATCCTTAAAAACTTTCTGTTCCTCCGAGTAAGTCTGCATGAACCATCAACTCTGACTACATACTGATTATTTGGAAGCACCTCCATTACCACTCCACTTCTGTCCTATTCACGTGGATGAGTGCCACTCTGGCTCTGTAGTAGACACCTACTGCCAAAATAGAGAGGTCGCAAATCCCTGGCTCTCTGGTTAAGTACTTCGGAATTCTTAATAAATCTTGTACGGAGTACCTCTTCTTAAAGCTTCCATGCTTTTCTCCACATGGGTCGCACATTAGGATTGGAGAATTTGTCAAGTTTGTTCAAAAATGAGAAACTATATCGCAGCTGACGTTCATATATGATCTCGGCTGGAGACACTTGACAATCGCTATCAGGAGTATTTCTCAGATGGAGCATCGCACTTAAAAACTTGTCATTGTCCAGACTTCCTGAAGCGTCAATATTTGATCTTAGCAACCTTTTTGCCTGTTTGACGGCTACTTCCGCTCTACCGTTTGATTTTGGATAGTAAGCTGAAGATATTTGATGCGTAACATTCCAGGTTTTAAGGAATTCCTTTGTTGCACTGGATGTAAATTCCGGTCCACCATCACTTGATATTTCCTCGGGTACTCCAAATCTGAAAAACAAAATTTGGAGGCACTTAATCAACCCACGTGAACCTGCCTGAGAGGTTCCGCTGGGTGTGGAAAATATTTCTCACCAACCCGACAACCTGTCACCAACTACCAAAAAATTGTTTCCGGCAAACTGGAAGAAATCCGTAAATATTTTTTCAAGAGGGTTTGTAGGAGGATTAGATGCTTCTTGTGGCAATGATGGTTGAGAAGGTGAGTTGCGGTTGCAGCTTTTACAATTGTCCTGAATTGCTTCAATGTCTTGTGTAATACCAGGCCAGGAGACAATTTGTTGGGCACGATTATGCATTGATATGACTCCTTTGTGCGCCGAATGTAACTTGTTGAGGACCCGATATTGTAAACTGACGGGGAACTACTCTGTCCTTGTAAAGTATAGCCCCATCACTTAAGTACAATGCATCATCGTATCCAAAATACGCTGACAAAGATTCATCATGTTTCAAGCTTCGACCTTCTTCAATACACCTGGATACTCTTGAAAAAACTTTGTCATTTAGTGTCTCTTCTACAATTTCCTCCCAAGTGATTGACATTGAATGGCACACTTCATTACTCAATGAAGCAATTAAAAGTGATTCGTCAGTCAAATCACTATCATGTGAATTTACTTCATTGATCAAGTTTGGATAACGTGATGAAGCATCTGCCGCTAGATTAGTTTTACCTGGCATGTAGTGCACTTGAAAAAGCCATGGCAATGTACGTTGTTTGAGCCTAAAAATGCGCGTTTTGTGAATTTCGTTTAAGGTGCGATTACCAAAAATCTTTACCATTGGTTTATGATCCGTAACAACTGCAAGATCTTTGCAGCCCTTAGTGAAATACTTTGTATGTTCTAATGACCAAGCCATAGCAAGCGACTCCCCTTCTATGGCAGCACAATTCTTTTTTGCCCAATTCAGAAACCTTGAACCAAGCGTCACTTTCCAGCCGGTGGTGCAGCAATCTGTTAACCGGCTATTGCATTTGCAGTGTTTCTGCATAAAGAAGTAGCCAAATCCTTGCTTTGACCAGTCTGGTCTAAGACAAGTCAGTTTCCCAAGATCAAAAATTATAACACCGCTCTTTATTGCGTCAATGATTATCTCTTTTGATTCATTAAATGATTGGCTTAATTCTTCTGTCCACATAAACTTACACTTTGGACTGAGAAAATCTCTAAACGGTGCCATAACTTTACAAAGTTTGGCATAACGTGCGACTTGATTTATCAGACCAAACCAGCTAAGTATATCTGTGGCAGACTTTGGGGTTGGGAAATTGCGAATGGAATCCAGATATTTGGGCAAAAGTTCTATAGTATAGAACTTTCGCGTTTTCAGGTTCACTTTGTTTTACAACATAATACTAGACTTATAACATAAACATTTTCTATCTCGTTTCTATCATTCAAATAGTATAACTTCTGATTAATTAAATGATTGAATTT